>NC_089748.1:84275798-84360798 GCF_040412425.1 Macrobrachium rosenbergii | reverse complement strand
TTACCTCCTGGTTAAGGTATGTCGTGCCAGGTTCTGGACTCCATCTTCAAAGATTTGTCTAGGATTTTCCTCACTTAACAAGTGTTCGTAACATTCCTTCCACCTCTTCTTGATCTCATCCTCAGTAAAAAAAAAAAAATTAAATAAAACACTCCATTTTCTATCCTTAACCTGAGTTATGTGGGGAGTAGTCTGTGGTGTCCTGTCCTCGACTGCAATTCTGAGACTTCACCTCCCATATAATGCTTTTGCCTTCCTTGCGTAACTGCCTTCTTGCTCGTTTCTATGTCTTATGTAATCTTTCCCTTTCCTCTCTTGCTGGCTCATATACTTTTCCAGATCTTTTTAATCTTTTGGCCTTCACCACCTTCACTTCCAACATTCCACCACCAGGTTTCCTTATCATCAGGAGGTTTCTTTCCAGATGTCTTTCCCAACAACTCTCCCCCCATCATCTTCATCACTTCACTGTTGTGATTTCTCCATTCTTGCACTTCCTTTAGCAATCGAGCTTCACTCAACACTCTCCTTGAACTCCCGCATTACTTCCTCTTCTTGTGTCAGCTTCAACCACTTGAATTTTGGTGGAACATATGCAGGCTACATTTTACTGTGCTCCTTATATCCAAGTCCATTACCACCATCTTTTGTTGTGCAGCCACGCACACACTCTCCGGTTACAACTTAAGAATTTCTCACCTCTCTCAGATGTTATCTTTTGCGCATGGAGAAGTCAACATGATTTTCTCTTGCTCCACTCTTGTACCTACCAGCGATTTACTTTCTTTCTATCAGGTTCCATTCATGGACTCACCTATTCGCGGATTTCTACGGAACATATATACATTATTTACAGAAAATTCGCCTATTCGCGGTATTTTTCATAGAGAAATATTCACAAATTACTGTATTTTCATATAATTTTCGTGACTAAATGCACTTTTTTGTGATAAAACTATTAAAATATTCAGGTATAAGCACTTTTTGAGTGTTTTTTTTGGGTTTCTCAACCATCAAAATAGGCAGCAGTTATAAGTTGCTTTCAGAGGGGGTTTTAAGTATTTGCGGACTTTAGTTATTTGGTGGGGGGTAGTGGTACGCATGTCTCTGGTGAATACCAGGGGTCTACTAGTCCATCAGCAAATGAAACTTAGCAGCTCAAGCAACTCACAATTTAGCAGCCCACAACTCTCTCCTCCCTCATTTTCTCTTCAACTTCTCAGCCACCATGCACGCCTCATCCCTCTCTACTTCTTCCTGGCACGTCCATTCATGTCTCTTTCTAGCATTTCACCAATTGTTGGTCCATTTCCTCCCAAATGACACTTTTTCACACAGCACCCATTTGAGGGCTACCAAAATAATAATCAGGTTGACTATTTTGCCCATCCAGGCACAGTTTCACAACTATTACTCTTCACTTGTCTTCTTCACACTGATTATGCTCTCTTTCATAGCTTCCCCTTTTGATAAAAACTATTCTGCCCATTTCAACCCCTCCTTACTGCTCTATTATGTGCCAATTTATAGCCACATCCTGCTCCCTTAGCATATCTCCTTGCAAACAAAGTGCTTATCCTTCTCTCCATCAGATTTGGTATCTATAATATATAATACAATATAAAGTATAATATGTATATATATATATATATATATATATATATATATATATATATATATACGAGATATATATATATATATATATATATATATATATATATACATATTACACAAACAAGAACCATAAACGTCCACTACTGTTTACCCTGAAATAATATATTATATGTTGTCAGAATTTTTGTTAAATATACCAATAGCTGAACACAATAAATCCAGACCATAGTGATCTATTTAACCCATAATGCAAGCCAAAAACAAGGCACCACTGTAGTCCGAGTTCTTGTCTTATTGGTTCGAGTCCACGAGACGACGAATTTATTATCAACTAAAATTCCTTCGCAACATATATGAAAAATATATGGTTTCCGAGGTAGAGTAATTGATATTAAAGGACGTTTGTGGCTTACTGATTGAATATGAATCGTGATGTGATAAAGTCATATATATATATATATATATATATATATATATATATATATATATATATATATATATATATATATATATATATATATATATATAAAACTTGCTTCTTTCTCTTCTACGTCCATATACTGTTCGGGATGCTACTTCCTCGGGTTACAGACACATTAGTTATTTTTCTTCTTCTTGATTTTGCACTTCTAGAAACTGGCATGAATGAATACCCTGGTTTTGTATTGGTGTGTTTCAACAGATGTTTTAGATTTGTGAATTATATTTAAATGGTTTGCATCGTATATTGTGTAGTTGATATGTGAGCAGGTTTTCTTGACTTCTTCAATGTGAATATGAATGTCTTCCTGTATAAGGAGTTCTGTATGTTCAGTATCCAATACTAAAGCATGATTGCCAACACAAGTAGGGGAAAGGGTAAAAGAGTAATACTTATAGATACTCTTGTACTTACTGGAGCAAGAATTACCAGGCCTTTATTAGTTAAAGTATCTCTACGAAATGGATAGAGTAAGTGTGTTAGTTCAACGGGGAAATGGGGTATTATTATATTCAACTTTGGTGTTACTAATTACTTCTTGCAAATCTCTCAGTGGTAATAAATTTGCAGAGGCTTTTCCTTGAGAAGCTGTCACTAAATTATTTACAAAATTCTGGAATTCGTCTCCTGTTGCTTTTACTTCTATTTTTAGGGTTACTAGAGTAAAAATTAAATTCATAGTCCGGAAACAATTTTTTTTTTCTTAAAATAACTTAATGTCTGTCCTAACCCTTCTTCTTTGTTCTTCTATTAGGAAATTCTCCTTTAAAGAAATGTTAGTTATAATTGGTTAGCAATTCCAAAAATGAATGACAAACCTCCCGAAATGAATATATTACATTTTGGAATTTTACTTTACATTCCTTGTTTCCTAAATATTCCCATCTATTTAAAAAGTAAATTCGAAATTAGTGCGCTTAACCCGAAATTTTGCTAAAAACAACTAATTAAATTAAGAATTGCAACAAAAGAAAGTTTTATCACAAAGTCAACCAATGAAATTAAATATGGGTAATAACAGGAATGATGTCTTCTTTAGCAGATATTAAAAACAGTCGAGAAAAGCCAATCGGTATCAAACCATAATCCCAAAACAATGCAGTTCAGCAACAAAACAGCAAATTAAACAACACTGTCCACTGGTCCTCCGACTGTGACGAGAGAAACGAAATATAGAACAATATAAGCGAGAGGTCTATAGACTGTATAACTACATAATCTAGATAAATTTTTTTGTATTTATGCGCTGTTCTCCACCCACTGGTGCATGACTTTACAGCTATCATAATAGAGAGGTAAGATTGACTTCAAACATTGTATGTGTTAAGTACTGTAAATGAATTTATGATTGGCTTTGCAACCAGATACCTCAAATATATATCACTACCGTTAACATTATTTATCTGTCACCTTAAAAGAACATTACAGTACTGGAAATAGTGCAAAAAAAGGGACACAGCAATGATATATTATGGCTTATCCTTAAAATTCACTGGATTTATGAATTCATGGCGTTACAATCTTTAAGTAAATATTGTATCTGGATCACCTGTATTTGTATAAAGTCAAAATTTCACATGCAATACTTACAGAAGACAAAGGATGAAACTTTATTTCATCTTTGATATTATTGAATGGGGATTCAAGCACAACAGCAGAAGGATGGTCCCCTTCTAAACACAAATCTCCAACTGCATGGGTGGATACTCTGTCAAAGTGAGGAAAAAATAAAAGATTTTTGACAAAGAAATGCAACAAACTTCTAAAGCCATGGCCATCACCTCCAAGGTGAATGAGGATAAAATTTTCAACAGATCTACACTACAAACAAAATCCTTGAAATAAAATTAATTATTTGGATACTTACCTACTGTTCAAGTTAGCTTTATATCTTCGCATTGTTATGTGCAATCAGCGTTCAAAATAAAAAGAATTACACTTGGCTGACCCAGATGGACTGTCTATGATCACCTGTTTCCCACCAGGTGGTGTTGGAATATTAATTTTCTTGTCAGTACTCTACCTGACCACCCACTAAGATGAGTAGGTTTCCACTTTAACAGTAGGTAGATATACAAACAATTTTATTATAACAGTTTTCATTCTTTGGGGTAAATCTTACCTACCATTAAGAGTTAGCTGATTACCACACTGAATGAGGATTGTGGGTTAGTGCAGCCAGAGAAACATCCACGCAGATAAGAAAACTAAACACTTTTTAAAAAGGGAAGAAGCTTCTAAACATTCTTGCCTGTTGCGTAATTCTTCCTGGCAAATACTGCCACCAGATGGTGAATCCACAGCAGGTTGTAAGGTCCTCATAGCAAGACTTGTCAGAGTATCCTTATAGAGAAAAAAGGAATATTTCATAGAGTGCCAGCGACTCCTGTGCAAGAGTCAAAAGCCCACACTACAGGAGAATCATCCCCACCAGGATGATAGGACTACGGGTTTTGCAATTCTCGTATGAAATTTCAATGTATCACAAATAATGCAAGGCAAAAACTGAGTAACATCTCTTATACCTCCACTGAGCTGTACTGACAACCTTTTCTACTGAAAAGTTTTTAAGTTAATCAAAAGACATGCTTACAGCACGGATGTTATAACGTTTTCTTTCAAAAACAGTGAAACCTCAGGATTCAATTAGGTTTGTGCTGACTTAATTAAGCAACACAGAAAAAGGACATAGCATCCTTGGACATAGGAATGTTTGGCCTACCAACACCAAAGGATAAAGGTTTAAATCTGTCCAGGTAAATCCTTAGAGCCCTAACTGGACATAGCAGAGCTTCCTCTTCATTACCTATTAAAGCAGTTTACGCCAGCCCAGCCTGGCACCCTGCCATATCCAACACACAACTAAACAAACTACAAATAATACAAAACACAGCTCTGAGAATCATCCTTGGCAGTACACAATCCACACCAATAGAACACTTACACGCCGAAACCAAGATTCTCACCATCAGGCAACACTTAGACATGAGAGGCACACAATTCTTGGCATCGGTCATAAACAACACAAACAGCCCATGCTATTACCTTCACGACCACCCTCCAACACACAGGCAAATAGTGAATACACCACACAGACACTATACAGATATCTTGAATTCTATACCACCACCCACAAACAGCACACAAAACAAAAAGCACATCCATACTCACCTCACCAGACAAGCACTTAATAACCTTCCCAACAACAAAATACTAGGCACCCCCCCACCCAACATAAGCAGTACAGAAACACAGCTCTCAAGATTGGAGAGAGTACACCTGACTCGACTTCGCTGTGGTCATCACCAATCACTAAACACCTACAAACACCGCATAGACAACACCCAAACAGACATATGTCCACTCTGCCAAGTTAGTCCCCACACAATTACACATCTCTTAGTAGATTGCCCTAACTTGGCAGCCCTTTAGACAACAACACAACATCCACACTACCACACAGTTATGGTCAGATCCAGTAGCGTGGTGTCCTTCTTGTGATTGCAGGCTTCCTGGCATAACAGAGTCTGGGAACCACAACAACAACAACAACCCTTTCGCTGATGACTCATATAAACAATTACGTCTGTGGGAAGTGGCAGTGACTCGAGAAGTTAGCATACAAATGTTTATACCTTTTCTTGTTCAAAGACACATAGCTCCCACAATTTTCAAGGTACAACGCTCAATTTCGTTTCATTTTGCAGCTGAATAATTTTTCCATACAATAGCAAAAATAAATCAACACCCAAAATCGTTTTAAGTACGTTGAAAATTTGGCAATATACCCACAAAAAAACTTGGCAATTTACCCCCAAAAACATTTACCAAAAAAGAACTATTTGCGATAAAGATTTTGTTTTTTATCCACAGCACACCCAGATAAATTACCTAGTTATTGAAATGCAAAACTTTGTAATTACAGTAAGGAAAGTATGCAACAATTAATGACAAAGTAGAGTCACATTTTCCGTTAAAGCACGAAAAAAGTTTTAGTGGACCCCAGCCTATTCACGGTTCTGGATTCACGGCTCCACCTGTTCGCAGATCTTTCGGTGGAGTGGAACGTATATCCACATTATTCGCGGAAACTCTGCCTATTCGCAATATTTTTCATAGACAAATATTCACTAATTAATGTATTTTCATATTTTTGTGACTAAATGCATTTTTTGTGATAAAACTATTAAAATACTCAGATATGATATAAGTGTTTTTAGTTTTTTTTTTGCTGTTTGAATGATCAAAATAGGCAGTTATAAGCAATTTCAGAGGGGTGTCAAGAATTCGTGGATTTTAGCTATTCGCAGGGGGTTGTGATACGCATCCCCCACAAATACCAGGGTCGACAGTATAACTTTTTTTTGTTCGAAGAATCATAGTTCCGGCAGTTTACAAGGCAAACTGCTCAATTCTGTTTCAAAAATACCTTTATGCAAATGAAATAATGAGTAGAAATTATGAGATACAAGAAAATTTTGCAAATCCCCCGAAAGGAATTTGCCAATAAAAACTATTTACGACAAAGTTGTCGTCGTAAATCCATACGTAGGACATATACCCTGATAAATCACCTAGTTATTGAAATGCAAAAATTTGTAATTGTAGCAATGTAAATAAAAAAAAATTATGAATGACAAAGTAGTGTCAAGTTTTCCGTTAGAAAAGTGCCAGTCACTCATGCGATGCGCACAAAAACTTTTACACGTTTTTTTGTTCAAAGACACGTAGTTTGACAGTTTTCAAGGTCGACAGCTTAATTTTGTTTCATTCTGCAGCTGAATAACTGCTCTATACAATGGCACCTAAAAACCCAAACCAACTTTATGTACGTGGAATAATGAGTGGAAATTACGATACAAGAAAATTTTGTACTTAACCCCCCCAAAAAATTGGTATAAAAAAGTAATTGCGATAAAGTCATTTTTATGCATATTACACTCAGAAAAAAATAATTCATGTAATTATAAAATAAAAATCTACAGCTATACAAAATAAATAAACATATATGTTACATAGAAAATATCAGGAACACTCACCCAAAATGATCCTCATTTGTCGGCGGGTTTGTGCAATTCCCTCAAGCTGTGATTGCATATGCAAAGAGATGCAAGTAAAAGCAGCCACGAAATGTCTTGTGGCAACGGCTGAAGGAATTGCAACCAGGCGGTTATGGTTACAGGCTACGTCCCCTTCCTCTTGAAGACGACATTAACCAGTACCTTTAAAGGGTGTGGTGCCTCTTGAAGCAGCGCCCCCAATGCAGAGTGCCACAGGCACTCAGTACACTGATATGAAGTATCCCTCTGTATGCCACTCTTGTAGCATATGCAGTAGTGTTTCTGTTTTCCTTCTAGCACTAGCTGTTTGAAGACAACAAAGCGATGATGTCTTCAGACGTCCAGAAGGATCCAAGATCCTTGGTCTCTTCTTAGGTAAGGTGCTTCTTTGATGAGATTGTCATTAGAATTATCGTCATTATCATCATTTCCCTACGACACAACAGGCTCAGCAGGTTCAACAAAAGGGCAGGACTGGCAGGCAGGAGGGTGATAGTACTCCAGCTGATCAACAGGCAGCGAAGGAGCATGAGGCAATTCAGTGCCACTAGCAGGCCATTCTGTGATGCCGAAGTAGAGCAGTGCATCCTGTGCCATCACGTGGAATTCCAGCAGGGTCAGATGCCATACATCTGTGCTGTACTACAGGTAAAGTACATGAGCATTCTGCAGCAACACCTGGACAGATGGAGTAACAACTTATTTGTCCACTTGGTACTCCTCCGTGTGAAGCTGTAGTATCTGATCTGCTGATCTAATCGATCAACTCCTCTCATGTACTTAATGTACCATCATAATATACATGGACGCTCCAAGGTGGTTGATTGCAGCATTGACTTGCCCTGCTTCCATACTCGTTTATGCTGCACGTACCCCCTTATTTCCACACCATCAGCATTCGTGATCTTACTGACGAGCCAAGTGTCCTGCCAGCACACCATGAAGGTATTCCCTTTGTAGAGGTAATCTATTGTGTTCCGAGGCACCTTGGAATGCACAAGTGCTTTCAATGTCGGTGCTGAAAGAATGATAAAAATTGTCCAGGAAGACATAATACCTTTATTCAGTATGGTGCCAAGATCCAAACACAGTATCATGGAGTGTGGGCAACACACCACAATAAATGTGAAAATCCAGCACTTTCAGCCTCACATAAAAAATAAAATTTGATACCATACTTGTCAGGTTTCTTGGGGTTATAAACTTTTATTGACAATCTTCCTTTGTAAGAAAGCATTCTCTCATCCATGGAAAGATTTTGCAAGGGTGTATACAACCTCCGGCACTTTTCTTGCACATACTCCATACTGCGTAAGCTTATCCGTTGCCCTTTGGCACTGCCTCTCCATTGAAGAAGTGAAGATATTTGCCAATACCAATTACATGTTATACTTTATAATTTGTCATGCAGTCAGTGGAACACAGGAGATCTGGCAACCAGTAATACTGTTCCTGAGGCATATGGCACATCCCCATGAATATGTGCAACCCCAGGTAGTGTGTAATTTCACTCTGTAGAGTGTCACATACACATGTTTCAGTTACTAAATACTTGAAAAACTCGAGTGTGAGAAAAAGCTGTAGGAAACCAAGAGGTGTGGTAGGAATGGGCACAGACATTCCTGAGGTGGCACTGAATGGATGGATAACATGGGGCGTCAGATCACATGGCCATTCGGGATCCTCCTCTACTAAGAGTCGCTGCTGTATTTTGCTTTGTTTCCCCCTGCCCCTCTTCCTCATGCAGGCAGGCAACCATGCTTATGTGATGGCACAGATAAGCCACGTGTTTTGCGTAAACACACTGACTGTTCATCATCATCATCATCATCATCAACATCACCATTATCATCAGCATCAGCCCTTGCCTCTCTTTAACCTGAAGTAATCACATCCCTGAAATACACGCTCGAACTTTCTTCAAGCATTCCCTGCAATATAGGTCTTCCTGGCTCATCTTCTGATGCTTCAAATTCGACTTCACCTTCTGACTCAGCAAATCGAACCTCAAGAAGTTTTTCTTGTTTCCTCGGGGTCAGATTGCGTTTTTGATGCTTGGTAAGTAACAAAATATACTGATCACTTGATGAGTGAAAGGCACCAATATTCACTCCATCAAAAGCATGATCACTTTCCTGAGATTCCTCTCATTTTCAGGATTTTGCCCCTTTGCACTTGTTATTTTTGAATATTCACTTATATCTGGAATGAGTAAAGAATAATTAGTGAAAAATGAAAAAACTGGATCACGAATAATGGAGATATAACACTTCTTGTGAGAAGCAAATGCCCATGCTTGACCTTTCACATCCATGTCAAGACTGAACAAGATCAACACATTGTGGGCCACTGAATGAGATATAAGCTTGGTCACTAACCTATGCGCATAACTTTGTTTTACCCCTCTAAGCACAGAAACAAAAGAAGGGCGGTTAGCTTGAAAAAAGGATTTTATTTTTATTCACAGTAATACTTTTTTTTATGTGTGCTTACATCATCAGTAAGTGAAGGACGTAAGTTTTGATGATGTTTATATCCATCATTAGTAAGCAAAAGGGTTAAATAAGGCACCTTAAAAAATCTGGGAAGGGGTTTTGCTTTGACATCACTTATATACTTCATCATGACAAGACCTAAAAGAAAGTGTCTTTAATGTTCTTAAGAGATGCTTTATCCAAACGCTTAAACTGAGGTAATTTGATAAAAATAAGGACTGCATCTAAATTACATCCAAAACAATATGAGGTATTTGGGGCTTCCAGCTCAAAAGATCAGAAAGCCTCTTTCAAATCTAAATCATGAGAGACATTCAAGTTAGTGACTCTCACAACTGAAGACAACATACAGCAATATCCTTTAATCACTGGAACAGAAAGTTGCATTGCATACCTGAGATACCAGAAGATCTTAATCAGGACCTATAAAGAATTATGGGTTCTGGATATCCCTCAAAACAGCACCAAGATTGATAAACTGATCACTGTTGTTGATAATCTAACATTGTAGGACCTTTCAGATTTCAGGATTGATTCCATAGCCATTCTTGCAAAGCCAATAGCTTGAAAGAGATGGTCGACAGTCTCCACACGGTCAGTTGAGGCATGTGGAGATTTAAATGGAACCTCAAATGAATGGCAGATGGCAAGGAATGTCTATTGCCAGGAGAGCTAGCTTAGAAAACCTTTCCCTTTGGGGCCACCAAGGAGCTATCACCACCATCCTTGACTTCTCCCACACTCTCAACTTGAGTATTTTCCACAAAACTGCAAATGGAGGAAAAATGTAAATTCCTAGAATTGACCCCTCTTGAAGTAAAGCATCAACTGCCCATGCCTTAGGATCCTGGCATGAAGAGCAGTAAACTTGGAGTTTTTTGTTTTGGCCAGTTGCAAAAAGATCAATGTTCAAGACTCCCCAAAAGTTCCACAACTTCTAGCAGACTTGCCGATGAAGAGACCATTCTGATAGAGGAACCTGCATTTTCCTGCTGAGTTGGTCTGTAATAACACTGTTTATCCCTAGGACAAATGTGGTGGAATAATGATGTTCCTGGACTCTGTCCACAGAAGTTTCTCTGCTAGCCTGAATAAATCTCAATATTGTGCTCCCTTGCTGCCTCATATTGGAAAAAGGTTGAATTGTTGTAGTGCACTGTCATTGTCTTGAATCTGACTAGATGTTCCTCTTACATATGACTCTTCTAAACTGCCAAAGCTCTACAAGAATCTTGCTCTCTTCCACATTCCAACTCCCTGACATTTCAGTGTTCCCCAGAATAGCTACCCAACTTGACTTTGACGCATCTGAGGAAAATATGAGGTCTGGGGTCTTGAGGTCTAAAGGCAAACACATCAGCAGTCTGGACAGATCCCCACCAATGAAGAGAACCCAAAAGATCTGAAGGAATTACCACTAAAGTCCAGAAGATGAGACCTGTCCCAAGAGTTCTTGAGGCAAAATTGAATTGGTCTCATTTTTAGATAGGCCATGTATCAAACTTCTCTAAAGAGGACATGTGACCCAAATAAGGATGCCTCTTCTTGGCTGGAGGCTTTCTATGGGTCAAAATTCTCGCAGTAGAGATAGGAAATTATCTACTCTTCTCTTGGTTGGAAAAGCCCCAAATAAACAACTGACTGAGTTGAAAGATGCATAGACTTCTTGGCATAAATTAGAAAGTCCAGCACCAGGCCAGATGCAGAAGATAATCCTTTGCCCTCAAGACTGCCTGAAACAAGTTGGCAAGAATAAGCAGTCATCCAATATTAGGCAAACTTGATCCCTAGCGGGTAACTGTCCTCCTGATGGTGCCAAAACAATGGTGAACACCTGTGGTGCTATGATCAGACCAAAATACAGTTTGAATTAGATCTTCCCTTCGAAGACAATGTGTACATACTTCCCTGACTGAGGATAGATCAGGACATGGAAGTACGCATCCCACACATCAACAGAAATCATCCAGTTGCCCTTCTGAGTGGTTCCATATGGTTCCACTGAAAAGGTGGTCAGATTAACAGATTACTTGATGCTGGAAATGTCCAATACTTCTCCAGCCCTCCAACCTTGGAAACAAGAAAAAGGTGACTTTAAACAGCCGATGACTTTCCTAAAACTGGCTCAATCACCTCCCTGTGTAATAACTCTCTGCGTGATGAAGGTACACAAGGAAGGATATAAGGGACACTGACAGAGGTGGAAGTGCAACAAATGGTATGATGTACCCCTCCCTGAGAACCTTCACCACCCAAGGTTTGGCTCTGATGCTTTGCCTGACTCCAAAAACTCTGTAGATGGCCTCCTACTGGACCTTGATGGTTTGAAACATTAGTTATGGTTGCCCTCACAATTTTTTCCCCTAGAACGAGAGCCTTGATCACCTCAAAAGGGCTCTCTGGAAGAGGAAGAACTTGAGGATGATCTGGGTCAATGTTCTCTGCAGAACTTTGGTGCCGGGCTGACTGCAGGCACAGCAAGATGTTTGAAGGATGACTTCAAAGATTGTGCTAAGAAATCCCTTCTCTCCTGATTCTAGACATATTTGGTGATGGCCTTGAACACGTTGGAATTTATGGGACAATGATGATACACATCAAAAACAGTTACCAACCACTGAGCTGTAGCTACTTTTAAAGATAAATATGCACACAACTGTTCCCATTCATTTAAAAGTAGTTAGTATAAACATGAGAAATTCTTCTAAAGCATTGGAAATAGCTCTATCAAGGCAAGGGAATACTCCAACACCTCATCAAGAGCTGTCATGTCCTCAGAACTAACTTTTTTTCCTGGTGCAATAAATCAGCAGTGGTGCTAAGAGAAATTTCCAAAAAAGTAAGCACTTCAGTTGAACAATATACCCACTTTGTAAGTGTTTCCAACTCTCTATTAGGCCACAGAACCTTACTGGTTTCAAGAGCTCTATGCTTTATTAGGTCAAGCAACTTGAAAAACTTGTCTTTTGAACGGGAGGAGGGTGAAGATCTGGCATTGTACCTGTGCAATAACATGCAGCTCTACGCAGCTTCATAAAACTGGAAACCAAATCATTCACATTCTAATCAACTGCTTGAAGGGATAACACTTCCAAGAATCACATAACTTCAACAACTTTTACTCAGCTGAAAAGGAGCCATGGTATAAGGTGACAAAAGAGCATACCTGACAACAGGATCATCCACTGTAAAAAGAGAAGGTAAAGCAAAGCAGTGCAGTCTATCAAGCAATTAAAAACTCATAAAGAATCCTCTAAACTGGGGTCCATCAAGTCTAAAGGAAGAACTGGGTTGGCAGAAACTGGCAAATTCATGAACTGAGATGAAGTGGCAGTTGCCTGAGACTGGAACATACCTGGAACTGCCAGCAATTAAGCCAAGAGAAGCAATTGGGAAGTGTTGGACAGATGAAAGAGGGCAGGTGACTCACTAGATAACAAGATGATGGTAGGGAAGAAGACCGTTGGATGGGAGAAGGCAGAGGGTTCTCAAAAGATGTCATTGTGGTGGACGAATCACTTACTTTATGCTTAAACAACATATCCATACGAAATGAAAGCTTCAACTCAAGAGACGACCCTGCCGAGGTGAAAACAGAAACTGTCTACATAACACAAGAAGCAGCGGAAGACATAGTGTCGCCAAGACAAAATGATACTGTTGTCAAAAGGTGAGGAATACAAGGCAAAACTGGGGGGACTGGGTGCGAGGGGTAGGGTTAACGTCAGAAATGGAAGGAATTAATGGTCATGTAGGGTGAGTAAACAACTGAACAGTTTCAGTACTGGCAAACAATCCAGAAACTACCGAAGTACAGCCACCTTCATATAACATGAGTTTAAATAATGCATTTTTAAAACAAGCAAATATTTATGGAGATATGTTTTACTAACATGATAATCATAAGCATCATTTTCAAATCAGCCCCATGCCTGGTACAGTCCTGAGCAGTGATGATGTCACAAACAGCCACACTACCTAGCGGCAGGAAAGGGAAACCAACCAAGGGTTCCTAGATGTACAATAATTATTGTACAAATATGTTCATTTGTACGATATACAATACTGTGTGTATGATAATGCGATAATTCACACAGCTGTAAGATAATTGAATGGTAATACTCCATAATTTGAATATTTTTGTCAGCATGAAAAACAAAAGAAGTAATTGCATTCTCACTCAGACTCAGCTGTTTATGAAGTGCAAACTAAGTCTCATATAGTGAATTTAAGTGTTCAGTTGACACCAGGATTGCATTCAAGCACTGCAAATCGTAAAGCCGATTATTCCATAATATCTTAATCATGTATGCCATGTTTAATTTGACTATCAATTTTGGGATTCAGCAATTTTCATTATACCTGTAGTTGTACACTGTACTTATCTTTGTCCATTATAGGAATAAAATGGAAAATATTTTGTGATTTCTATTTAACCTTTCACACTAACAACACAAATAAGCTGTTATTAGTGAAACACAAGTATGTTACATAATGACAACTGTAAGTAATATTTATGCAAATATAATAATTTAGACATATTTGGTACGACATTTTGGGCAATGCATCTGGCAACCCTCCTCAGTTTGAAGGGAGCCTGCGCTGTGATCATAGTGACTGCCAAAGCAATCTCCTTGGTGTTCTCTGTGCACTCAAAATTTTACCTGTTGCAATAGTAGCCAAACACCTAGCCACTTCATCTGAAGAAAGTGCTCCCAGGAAAACCATGAAGTCCGTTACGACTGAGAAGACTAGTTTTGGCAAGGGGCCGTTCAAAAATTACTAACGCCTTGGAGGAGGTAAGGTGAAGTGTTATGAGCGTCACAGTGGGGGGAGGGGGGCGCAGCCATACAGTAAGTTACATAACATTTTCAGATTTTTTCCCTCTGTTTCTTCAAAAGAGGTAAATGTAGGAGGACAAAAGAGAGATGGTAAAGATTCTGCAATACATTTTTGTTATATTTTAGTAATATTGAGAATATGGTTTTTTATTTTTTTTGTATAGTTATATGTAGATTCTGCAATAGACGTTTAGTAATATTGAGAATATGATATTTAATTATTTTTGTATAGTTATATGTTTAAAAAATATAAAAAACTCAACTCCTGTTTGTACTTCAACATTTTCTACTACTACTATTATTATTATTATTATTATTATTATTATTATTATTATTATTATTATTATTGTTATTATTATTATTATTATTATTATTATTATTATTATTATTATTAAAATAGTTTAACCAGACAACTGAGCTAATTAACAGCTCTCATAGGGCTGGCCCGAAGGACTAAAATGAAATGGAGTCCCAGGTCTAAACCATAGGCTAAGCACTGGGACTAAATGATGAATGAATAATGAAACTATAAAGATATGCAAAAAAAAAAAAAGTTAAGTACACCTTAGTTTTACCAGACCAATATGCAAAAAGGCATATGCTTCCACACTAGAACACATTAAATACATTTACTCAAATTTCCATCTGTACCATAAAAATAAAAATAAATAACACTGAGTAATGATAAAAGTCAGAATAACATAACATTTTTAAAATTCGTTTTATATATATATATATATATATATAATAAATATATATAAATATTATATAATATTATATATATTTATATTAAATATATATATATATATGTATATATAATATTTATTTATATCTATACATATATATATATATATATATATATATATATATATATATATAAATATATATATATATATATATATATATACATATATATATATCTATGTATATATATATATATATATATATATATATATATATATATATATATATATATATATATATATATATATTAATTTTATAAATTACTTTCTATACTTTATCAATTAATTTACACTTCGTTATGAATATTAAAATTGGGTCAGTTGGAAATCTTGCAGACTGTTAAAATTTCACCAATCGATCCATTTCCTAAAGTTGATAACCGATGTTGGTTATATTCTGGACATTCGCATAACACATGTTTAACTATTATTATCACTTTGCATTCTGAGCATTTGGGAGCTGGTTCATGTGGTCTGCTCATTAAGTGTCCACGTGTCGGACGAGTATGACCTATTCGGAGACGTGTTAAAATTACTTGCACATGTCTCTCTCTTTGGTATGATGAGCTCCATTTTTTAAATCCCGGTTTTATTTGCTTCAACTCATTATTTTCAGGTTCTTCATTCCATTTATTTTGCCATTTGTCTTTAATGCATACTTTTATAGGTATTATATAATCGTTAACTGGGATATTTACATTAGATCGTGTCATATGGGCTGCTTCTTTAGTTGCTTTATCAGCCTCTTCATTTCCTTTGACCCCTACATGGGTAGGGATCCAACATGTTTCTATATTTTTCCCATTATTATATAACTTAAGGAGTAATAACTTTATTTGTTGTACAGATATTTTTTGGTTTGTTACCCTGGCTTCGATGGCGCTTCTGGAGTCGCTAACAATTACAGGATAATGCAGCATATCCCACTCCGTACTCTGATTTAGACCAGTCTGTGTATATTGCGTAATGTGGACATTTTCGGCTTATATGCTCTATTGTATGCTGTCTATGGTGTTCTGGTGCATATGAGTAACTTTTTGATAAATAATTTAATTGTGTGCAAATTCTTATTCTATTCACAGTCCAAGGAGGAGGTAATTTTACTATTGAAGGCAATTGCACATTTATATTCAACGACTGAAACAGTCTTCTAGCTTTAAGAGGGAAAGGTGGTGAGTGATTGTTTATAAATGCACCTCTTAGTTCAAATAATATTTTGGTTGAGTATCACTTCTCTGAATTCTCAGGGCACTCTTCATTGTTACAAACTCTCTATGGAGAGACAGTGGTAGTTCACCACATTCAACTTGTAAAGATGAGGTTGGTGATGATCTAAAGGCTCCTAAACATATTCTAAGGCCTTCATTATGAACTGGGTCTAACACTTTCAGCGATTTGACACGTGGTCTGCAAGGCAACAGCAACACCTGACCGCCATCTCTGAATTCGGGTGCACCATCAACTATGTCCCTGGCAGGAAGAACCCAGTAGCCGACGCCCTGTCGAGAGTAGAAATCAATTCCCTTCACCTCAGCATCGACTACAAAGACCTGGCAAAAGAACAAGCAGCAAACCCAGAGACAGCAGACTACAGAACGGCAGTGACGGCTCTTAAGTGGGTAGACGTGCCCTTAAGAAACTCGAACACAACTCTCCTTTGCGACAGCTAGTACCTGCCTCAAGGAGGAAGCAGGTGTTCGACAGAGTCCATGGTCTCTCCCATCCATCAAGGCACACAACGGCGCACCTCTTGACTGACAAGTTCGTCTGGCATGGCAACAACAAGGACGTCCGACAGTGGGCAAGGAGCTGCATCCCATGCCAGACGAGCAAAACATCCTGGCATACAGAATCCGGGGTCGGCAACTTCCCCCAGCCTCGTCAGTGCTTTGGCCACATCCACATCAATGTCGTCGGGCCTCTTCCGCAGTCGGGAGGAGCCAGATACCTCTTGACGTTCATAGACCACTCCACCCGCTGGCCCAAGGCAACCCACATGGAGGAGGCATCAACAGCGTCATGCACAGAGGCTCTCCTCTCCAGTTGGACCAGCTGTTTTGGAGTGCCAGACAGCATCACTACAGACTGGGGTCCAGCCTTCCTGTCAGAGCTCAGGGTCTCCTTGTCACACCTGATGGGTACAACACTACACAGCACAACGGCCTACAACCCCGCAGTGAACGGCATGGTTGAGAGGGCACACTGCTCTCTTAAGGCAGCCCTCATGGCACATTGCACCAATGAGAGGTGGAAGGAACAGCTCCCCTGGGTCCTGCTGGGTCTCCATACCACACCAAAGCAAATGGCGACACCTCCCTTGCTGAGAAAGTCTACGGGGAGACACTGGCCGTTCCTGGAGAACTCTTCCCGCCGCCGGCCGACGGTGCCAACACCCCCTCCCGAGGTTGAGGGAACTGGCACAGAAGTTCACGCCCTGCCATAAGACCTTCACCGACAGAACCACCACCTACAGTCCACCTGCCTTAGACTCCTGCGCCTACATCTTCGTCAGGGTGGACGCCCGTCGTCCACTCTTAACCGGGTCCTACAGGGAGCCCCACCAAGTCATCAGGTGGGCCACCAAGGCATACCTTGACATCCACTGGCATGAAGACTGGGTCACCATCGACAGACTGAAGCCTGCATTCCTGTTGGACAGAGAAGTACACGAGGAGGCAGGCAGGCGCCCCAGAGTTCCCCCTCAGTACCTCCCTGCATACACACCAGCTCCCCCACCAAAGCGGGGTATGGGGTGGCCCAGGGGACACATCGAGCCAACCCCAGATGTCGGTTCCACCCCACGCCCACAGTTCTCCAAGAGTAGGGGCCCACTCCAACTACCTCAGCGATTATATGATTAATGTTGTTTCATCCAATAATTGCTCTAATTATTGTCTTGTGGGGAAGGGAGTATTTGTAAGGGCGTCAAATCGCCTCTCCATTCTTGTGTTTCGCTCCTCATATGTACATTAATCACATCATACATGTTACTTGTTATTATTCCAGATTCTTTATGTATCTCACTGTATGCATCATTGTATGGCCTTTCCGCCGTTATAAGGTTAGAAACCTTGACCAACTTCCATTCCCAAAGAGGGAGTCGAAGTGAGTCAAGGTTGGGTCAAGACAATATTTACTTCTTTTGGGTTTGTTTTGTACTGGAGCATAGGGTTCCAGTGCAATTACTCTAAGGTTCCTTTCAGATTTTTCTAAAAGTTTGACATAAGAGGTTACAGCGGTCGTCAATTGTGCCGAGTCACCATCAAAGGGTCCAGGGACTTGAATCTTTATTTTCGCTCATCATAAAGCTCTGAGATGGAGAAAAAAAATTTAACCTGAAAACCTTAAAAAGATATCATCAGCTTTTCAGAGCTTATTCTTCCACCAATGGGACAAGTGAGAGCCGACTCCCAAATGTCCACTTCCACCAATGGGACAAGATTAAAGTGGTCCAAGTGGGCCAAACCCGCTTGCTAGGACTGAGAATTCCAAGAATACAATCATCCCCACCCTAACCATGTTATGGGCAAGCCGGATAGAATGCCGAGAGTCCTATCCCCAGAACCAGACCCCCCTGGAATCCGTGGTCCAGCCCTCAAGAGTAGTTCTGCCCTTGAGCTATCAATCTGATATCTCTCAGGTCCGAACATTATGGGGCAGTTGATGGTCCTACCACAGTTCCCACTACTGTACATATTTAGCTTTGGATATAAACCCAATCCCAGCTATATCTTTTCCTATTTATCAGGTCCTACAAATTTTACAAAAAGTGGAAAATTCCACAAAATTATTCCAAAGAAACATATAATAATATAAGAGACTCTTGGGCTCAAACCCAGGAACAAATTCCTGGGGTTCAAGAACCCCCTCACCATGTCAAGGTGGTCCCGCATTGAGGGGGAACATTTTCTACTTTATGTATGACATGACATAAAATAATATCACAAATTAAATTAATCCTCTTCTAAACATGGCATAAGAGAACATTTTCATTTCAAATTTTTCTGTGATTCTTTAATATCATAACACAAAAGTATTAAGAAAAACTTAAAGGTAATAATTTCCAGATATTAGGCTAGACTTTAACATATTATTGCATTAAAAAAGGGAAACATACTAATTCAGGGGGAAGGGGTACTGGCTGATGTTACATAATTTTCTGGAAGGGGCCTGGACATGTGTTATGAGACATGACGAGGAGGGGGGAAGGGTAAAAATTGCCAAAAAAAGTGTTACATAATTTTTGAATGGCCCCCGAGCTACGATAGAGGAGGGAGGGGCAGATGGACAGTAGCAGATGATGACCAGTCGAGGTAAACAACGAGCACCCACAGTGCAAAATGTAAATACAATACATGCAGTAAAGTGAAAATTCGTGCTTTTATTGTTGTTTCTGTGATCTCCTATCCAGTAATATTTTTCTAAATGTTATAGTATTACAATATTTCTTTAAAATACCCTTCAAAACTTGTAACCTTCAAAAAAGAAAAACTTTCTCAAATCTACAAACCCAACTCTCATCATTATTATTGTTTCTTATACGAAAATTATTTTTAAATAGCACAATTTTAAATAACAAGACCTATCCAGGAGTGTAATTTTGTGTTATTTGAGAGGTAACTGTATTTGGAACGTATGACTTTGTGCGCCACTTAGTTACATAGATGAGGTGTGATGTAAATGCTTGTGGAGGGGACGACATAATCTTTATTGTACGACGACTTGACTACAAGTAAAGACAATACTGCTAGCAGACAGTTTGTCAGCATCACAAGCGCATCCAGGCATACAGTTCAAGCAAACATACAAGGTTACAACATCGCTCTTTCTACAAAAGATAAGAATCATTATAAACAAATTTAAAGAACAACCAATACCATCACAATGTAGGCTACACAGGAAAATAATGATCAGAATATTTATTGCATGAAAAAGACAATCACAAACTAAATGGAAATTATGCAACCAATAATAATTAACAAAATATCAAATCAGTGAAAACTGGTAAACATTGCTCTATTAGTCTGGAGGGTTTCTTAACATTTCTGGTAAACCTCCTAACAATAAATGCATTTTTAACAGGTATATCACTACAAAATAAGTGAGGTCATCTTTATCTCTGAAAGACACTTCAGTTCCAGTTTGGATGACAGTGATTTCATTATCCCTCTAGTTTCAAAAGGAGGGTGCAGTACAATAAGCAGACAACATTATTTTCTCTACACTCAAATTTTTTACTGGCACTAGGTTTTAATTCCTTCACAAACCTTCTGTTCCTCCTTAATACATTACCATTAAACATTTCAACTTCATATGATCTTGGTTCATTACATTTTTGCCTAATAGTACCTGGGACCCAAGATTGTTCATTTGGTCTGTTGCACTAACACCTTCACACCAAATAGCAACTCAGGTAGTTCAGAACCTGCATGTTGATTATAATGCCCTGCAACAACTTCACTTTTATTCAATAAGGATTCATGACCTTCCATTTTAGACAGATTCCAACCAGATTTACTTGGCAAAATTAGGATGAATCTTCCTACTATACAAAAGCTCAGCAGGACTTGGGGTTCTGCTGTCTACTGGAGTACTATGTTAGGATAGTAGAGACATCTGAGGAAATTACCCAACTGTTTTGCTTTTTTAAGGACAGATTTTATCACCCCCACCATTCACTCAGCAAAACCATTACTCCAGGGGTAGCGGGGACTACTGGTAATGTTCAAAAACCTCGTTCATGGCAAAATTTCTAAAATCCACTAAAGTATACTGAGTACCACTGTCACTATACAATAATCGTTTTGGTATTCCATGAACTGAAAAATATCTTTGAAAAACTTTATAACATCACTGCACGTTGTTGTGCTTAAACCTCGTACAAATGGCATTTTACTATAACGATCTACAAGCAAAACATAACTATGGCCATCTAATTCAAATAAATCACTAGAAAGTATTTCCCAAGGCTGGGATGGCACATCATGTGAAATTATAGGTTCTTTCCTAGTACTTTTGGCATTTTACAAGCAGATATGACAATCTCTTACAGTGGTCTCTATATCAGCCATCATATTTGGCCAATAGATACAATCTTTTGCCCTAAGCTGTGACTTTGTTACTCCCTGGTGACCAGCATGTATACTGCTCAAGTATTCTTTCCTAAATACATCGGGGATAACTAACCTAAGACCACTGTATACCAAACCATCTTCAACAGACAAGTAGTCTTTCATTGACCAATAAGGCCGAATAACCTTTGGTACTAGTTTTGACTGAGCTGGCTACCCATTAACAATTTGCTCTCTTAGTACTGACAATACATTATCCTGCTGGCTGGCACAACGCAGTTTCTGTATCTGACCAGCAGATATTTGAACCATATGAATTGCTTGTTATAGTTTCACATCAGGGCCTGGTGATGGTTGCACAATGGATAAATAATCATCATAAATCATATCTTTCCCAGGCCGATACCTTACACTTTTATCATAGGGCTGAATACAGAGTAACATTCTCTGTAACCATGGGGGAGCAGTCGTCAGCTGCTTCAAAATAATACTCTCCAGTGGTTTATGATCACTATACACAACCAAACACAAAAATATGGAATTTCTCTAAACCAAATACAACAGCTAGGAGCTCTCACTCTATATTTGCAAAGCGTGACTCAGTAAGAGTCAATGCTTTGGATGCAAAGGCAATAGGCTTACCAAACTGAACAAGTGCAGTTCCCAAGCCTATTACAGAGGCAACAACTTCAATCTCTACAGGCATATTTGGATCAAAATAAACAAAAGTTACATCTCTTTGCATTGCCTCTTTTATCATTTCAAATGCTTTCTGATGCTCATTTCCCAGTCTACATCCTGCCTAAGCAATTGTCTCAACACATAAATCTTATCAGATAAATGAGGAATTTAAGGGTCTAAATACTGAATAAGACCTAATAAACATTGTAGTTCTGACCTATTCTTTGGTGTTGGACGGTTACAAATATCACATTTCTTAGGATCAGGTTTTATACTTTATTTTGACCATACAAGTCCATAAAATTCAACAGAATTCCTCAAAATATGGCACTTTTCATAACTAAACGCCAAGCCATATTCTTTGGCTGCTTTCATAAGCCTATGTAGTGCCTGGTTGTGGTCAGTTACTGTCTTACCATATACAACAACATCATCTGCTATTCCAATAATTCCCTTAACCCTTTAACCGTTTAGTACGTATACATACGTAGCGCTCCAACACTGCCTGAGCAGTTTATATACGGGGAGCATGTTTTGACCGTGGCGTTTAGTACGTATATATACGATCAATTTTTCCTGGCTTCCTTTCAAGATTAATTCACTAAAATATGTTTTCTCTAGATCCCAGGAAGTCCTGTTGACCATATCCAAACATAAACACTTCCTCCCGAACCCCCTTTTATCATAATTTTCCTGATTTTCTATATCTAACGCGGGAATTCGCCAGTCACTTGGCGACATCGCAAAGTAGCGAGACAACACTGCTGGGCTGGTTCATTCTCTTACACGGAATTTTCGTCTTTCGACGCATGGGGTAGAAGGGCTATAATCCTATATAATCCAACTTAGTATCGGTAATGAGTTACTTTCTTCTGTTTTTCTTTTCCAGCTCTAGCGCAAATGAAAAACGATAAGTAATCGTAGTTTACTGACATTATTCCAACTGAAATATGAAAAATGTACTCACTTGACTGTTTTATTATTTTACGATATGTTCAGTGAGTGTGACTGAACTCCAGATGCGCTTCATTCTGAATAACGACTGAAAGCTGTTTTGTTTATTTATTCTAAATTGTTAAAGTTGGCAATAACTAATTTATTTCATTAATTTAACTTTAGCATTTCATAAAAATTACTCCAGAAGCTGTGTATATTCTCTTATGTCGCTATACACAAACGTACATATATATATGTTTTAACGTATATATTTATCCCATTTATATATGGGGTATATATATATATATATATATATAGGATTTGATTTATATATATATATATATATATGTATACATATATATATACACATATACATACATATATACATACATATATGTATATATATATATATATATATATATATATATATATATATATATATATATATATATATATATATATATAATTCGAATAACTAATTGTCGTTACCTATACATAAATTCTGGAACGTCACAGGTCACAGGGTTAGATCTAGAATGAACAAACTTTCAAACAGACATGAAACAATACACAAAGACCATAATCTACATGAAAGTAATTTCCGGGCCTAAGATTTCATATTTGACAACAGTGGCAGTTTCATTACATCGATAAAGGAAAATCTTTAAAACTAGATGATGAAATTTATCGGTATCACCATTTTCTTAATCAAATTACCATTTAGTCGTAGAGAGAGAGAGAGAGAGAGAGAGAGAGAGAGAGAGAGAGAGAGAGAGAGAGAGAGAGAGAGAGAGAGATCTGATTTCTCTGTATTGTTCTCTACCCTCCTTTGAACATTGGATGTTATGTACAGTAATTCAAACCTAACAATTTTGGCATTGATAATTCATAACGTTCGAGAATTCTAACAACTATAAAAAGAACAATTAGCATACCGATCAATGAACAGAGACAACATGATGTTATATATGTGTGTGTTTGTGTGTATATATATATGTGTATATATATATAGATTTATAGTGCACATAGAAACTCTGTACACACAATATGGGTGTCATTAGCTACGTTTCCAAACAACTTCCTGACTTATAATCCGACTACAGTTAATCTGCATCCTTCAGTTTGGGGTTCTTTAGTCCGGTCATAAAATCCTAATTATCCCTCCCCCGGGCTGTCCAGAAGAAAGAGGCCATTCCGGGACCAGGCCGAGTTAATTTACAAATCTGCCATCACTGGAGAAGTCAGTAATAGTATTTTTTTTTATTTAGTGTTGTAGCATTTATTTTCATCAGTGAGTCTGGCCTAGATATTGGGCATTAGTATAATTTATTTAGGTGATTAGAAACTAGATCATCCTCACCCTACTTTTGATCAAAGCAATTTAATGTATGACTTCAATTCTTCAGATTTCAATTAATTTTACGTCTTCACAGTTAGATACACAGAACAAGTGTCAAGCTGTTTACTGTTTCAGACCTAGTATGGAAAGGTGTGGCGACGTTTCTGCCATATCTACGCAATATCCAAACTTAGGTCAAGGTTTTATGAATCAAATCTGGGAAAAGTGGCAACGTCTAAAGTGTACTACATGTTCATGGTCATTTTGGTTTGTAATCCGAGGCATCATTCTCAAACTAATGTTCGAGTGGTTCCACCCACCAAACTCGATGCAGGTGGAAGGAAGGAAAGGAGATATGAAAACAACTGATCATTACCTTCCAAGGATACCTGAATATGCCTTGATATATATATATATATATATATATATATATATATATATATATATATATATATATATATATATATATATATATATATATATATATATATATATATACATATATGCATATATATACAGTATATATATATATATATATATATATATATATATATACTGTGTGTATATATATATATATGTGTGTGTGTGTGTGTGTATGTATGTATATATATGACTTGGAAATTCCATACAGTTTACTTTTATTTAATATTTTTATTTAGAAAACAGACATGCATCGTGGCTGATGTAGAATTCATAACAGGAACCTAGGTTTAGCCCAGAGATTGGATTATACAGACTAACAAACGCAAGATCTTTTGGAAACAGCTCGAATATATACCATTGTATGGCCTGTCAAATAAAAATCTGATGATTAGTAACAACTGTAATTCGAATGACTAATTGTTGTAACCTGTTATTTATAAATTCTAAAATGTCAAAAAGAAAGAGTTTCATATACAACAAATAAACTTCCATACATGAAACAATGCACATGTGTCGGTCCTAAGAGAATGTTATTTTCCAAATGTCGCCATGCTGATAATCCTATAGCCAAGGGAAAAATTGCTGTTATCATCATGGCTGGAAAGAGCAGACGTATAAATACGTGACAGTGGTGAAAGGGAAACGGCCATATATACATTAATTATATTATATTATTAAACTATATGGAATAAGATACAGAAACTGATAAAAAAAAAGCAAACGTGCCCCCCCCAGCGCTCAAAAGATAGCTCGGCCGGGAGAGTAGTTGCCATGTTGTGTTTTTTACTTTTTGCTGATAGAATGGGCAGCGTGAATTTTTGCTGGCCGCACTCTTGGCTGACAGTGGGGTCACCAAAGCTGCTTCCCATAGAAAACGGTTATTGGGTTAACTGCTAGCTGTAGCATATCATCCATATATTTTGGAAACATCTTGTGACACATGCAGCCCAAAGGGTAACCTACAAAACCTGAACTTTCCAGCAGGACTGTTAAAAGCACATAACTGGCTGCTGGCATCATCAACAAAAATACTCCAATACACATGTTTTGCATCTAATTTAGAAGACACTGTTGCACCAGCAAGTTCACAACTTATTTCCTCAAGAGTAGGTATCTTATGGTAAGTGGGTTTAATAGCCTTATTCAAATTCCTAGGCGATAAACATACCCTTAATTCACCTGAAGCCTTTCTAGAGAACGGTATGGAATTAATCCAGTCATGAAACAGTGAAACAGTGTCTGAGCATTTAGTTACTACACCCAGTTTTTCCATTTCCTCTAGTCTTTTGCAAATTTCTTCCCTAAGCTGGATAGGATACTTAGGAGGAGACATCACAACAGGTATTGCATCATGCTTTAATTCGGTTGTGTATTTTTGTGCACCCTCAAAACACTTGGGATACATTTCTTTCAGATCCCTTTATCCCTTATGCACCTATCTACATCCGTAGGCATCTCATCTGTGCCTTTATTACACAACTCTTCTTTACCACCATATTACTGGCTCCAAAAGTACAATTGTTCACAACAAAAATTTGTTTACTCTCAGATGCTTTAATAATTCTTAATTTTTCTATCAAACAAACAAGACAAAATAGGGGGTCCTTCAGTACCACACACACACACAAAAAATCTAGCAGTAGCCCACTCAGAGACATCAAAATTTAACAGGATTATCAATATGACCATAATGCTCTATAAAGGTTCCATTTATGGCTAATCTCAGACATGGGTTTTTCTCATGACGATATACTGTGCCTGTTTTAGCCACCTGGAAGGTAAAATATTAACTTTAGCACCTGTATCTGCTTCCACTGTTAGAGAACTTCGTCATCACTGGTAGCTTCGATATTATTTACTCGTTTTTCAATAACTTTCCTTTCATTTTGCTGTCACTTTACTGACTTAGGCCTAACCTTATCACGAGATTTCGCCCTAATGCAGACTGGCACTTTCCTTTTGGATCTGCATACTTTAGTAAAATGGTTTTCTCGATGACACAAATTACACTTTGTCCCAAATGCAGGACACCATTTTGGAGGGTGATGTGTACCACAGTGTTGACACAGTCGGTGTTTAGCTGCTCTAACGGCACCAACCAGTGCTGTATGGTCGCTTGCAAAACTATTCGTATTTTGCAAAGTAGCTTGAAAACTTTGCACAGACTTTATAGCCTTGCCTAGCCTCAAATCATTTTCTTCCTTGATAAGGTTTTTTTCTTTCTTCTGGCCATTTTATGCCTTTAATCAACTGGAAAGTGATCTGTTCGTCATGTGTAGTGTAGCCTGCAAACTTGCATAAATTGGCCTTCACTTTTAGTCGACACAAAATTGTCTAGACTCACCTTTTTGCATCAATGCGGACATCTCGAGCCTCATGACTCATTTACTCACTGTTCCGATCGTGAGTGATTTAAATTTGCCAAACACAATGGCTGGGTCCTTTCATCTTTGGCCAACATCCACGTTTTCCATAGCTGATGTCCCTTATGACCAGCAGACAAAAGTATACAGTGATATTTCTTGCTGTCCCTAATACCACTGATGATGAAGTAGCTCTTCATAAAATCATGCCACTCTTCAAAAGCTTCCATCTGGCCTAGAGCTCCCAGTTTAGGGTTGGGAGTGGGACAGCATTTTGTACTATTGTAGTCTAGCATATATTAGCCTACAACTACAATTTTTTTACTCTCCACGTGATAGGCTAAGTGTGGGTAGGCTACTCACACACTGCAACTCTGGGTCTAGCCTAGCCTAGGCCTATTGACAAAATCCACTAATTTATGATGCCAATTTCCACTCCGAAGAGGGGAATGGTAACTATATTTGAATCTGGGAACAAATTCCTTTTTGACAAAAACTGTTGAGCATTCTTCTTCTAATTCTGGGTAGTCACTCATAAGCCAGGGTTGCCTTCTTTGTCCCCCTTGTCACGTTGTTCCGTAGGTTCAGCACCTACTGTGGGGCCCCCTCAGTTTTCTTCCTAAAAATTGTGCAGCAGTGCTCCCGACAACATCACAGCGTCTCCTGTTTCGTTCCCGATGAATGATCCCACCACTGCCACCATGTTATGAATTTGTATGCCACTTAGTTATATAGATGAGGTGTGATGTAAATGCTTGTATAGGGGAAGACATATCCTTATTGTACGACGACTTGACTACAAGTAAAGACAATACAGCAGACAGTTTGTCAGCATCAAGAGTGCATGAATACACAGTTCCAACAAACATACAAGGTTTCAACAGAATGCTATGCCTATAAATCATAGATAATTCAACAATAGCACACACTTCAGTCATTCTAGCCAGATCATGATAACGCAAAGTCATTTGACGAAAGCACCCAACTCTTCCAAATAAATCTTCCAGAGAATGGGTTGATTTTGAGACACTGGATAGTTGAGAGAGAGACGGCAAACAGACCTCTGTCCCAAGACAAACCTTGGTTCCCTGGCAGAGTGGAAGACCAACTGTTGCAGGGTAGTCCAGAGGGCAGGCTGCAGACAAAGGCTCCGACATGGGATATTCAGAGGGGAAACACTAAGGGAAACCACAATCCTTACCCTAATATTCTTGGTCAAATGCCTAACAGGTGATAGAAGTCATACATTCCTCGCCTTTACCTATCTGTTTCTCCTGAACGACAAAGGGAGCATTAGAAGACAGAGCTGAAGGAGTGAGAGAAGCAACACTAGAAAAAGACAGAATAGACTAATGGCTACATTTAACTAATTGCCCACACAATCTAGCACCCTCTCGCATCTTCTGATACTTTACAAAATTTTTCATTTTCTCATCAAACTCTCCTTATGTTCTTCACAACGAGAAGAAAATCATGCTCTTTATCCTGACTGGTAACACACTATGTGACCATTATGCCCAACCAAAAAGTAGCTTACATTAGGTTTACACAAAATTCTCTCCTACAAATCTAATGGTTCTACCTCTGCTCGCTGTAAATGACGTAAAGCAAATAGGAAACAAGCACAACACTAAAATAGGAGAAATATAGCCAAAATTAGTACAGCATATTCACGCCGTATGATCATGGGCACAGCAGGAAGAATTCTGCCAAGAGCATACACATTCCAACTACACCTGGTGTTCGAACAGGTGATCGCAGACAGTCCATCTGTGGCGCCAAGTGTTAATCTTGTAAATTTTGAATGTTGATCGTACCTAATGGAGTGAAGATGTAAGCTACACTTTAACAGCAAGATTCATACCAAATAATTAAAACTTGGATTGTACTTGATTTTAAAATATGCCACAGAGAATTTACTTGGGGTAATTAACATATGGATATTTTGACCTCTATAATTTCAAGGCAAAAAAATAGAATCATGAAAAACACTTGATTACTATAAAAGAACACTTAAGAGATGAAAAAGAGATTTATATAAAACCTGGATGGATTCTTGTGTTAAAAACCTATGACAGGTATTTGATTCTTTCTAACCTAAACAAAAATAAATACTATATCAGTAAGTGGATTCCATCAGTTGAATTTTTAAATTATGGAATATGAAAGCAAGGAGAAAATTCCAAAGCTGAACAGAAGAAGGAATAGAAGTTTTTCTACCATATAATTTAAAAATTGCCCTTTTCCACAAAATACATTCTGGAAGTGGTGGCCTCGCAATGTTATGAACCTAAACAGAAGAGGAATTCTTCTTACCTTCAGCTTGATTGAGGTAACAGCAGCACACCTGAACCTGAACTAGAAGTTAACCTATCCTATCCTACAGAAAAAAGACAGCAAAGAAACCTTGTCCTTGTGGCAGAGATTTATAACAAAAGTTATGGTATGAGTAACTGAAAATATAAACTGCTTTCGACTTATTCTATCTGGAAGGAGGACAAAGGAATAAACACGTCAAATATGACAGCAACATCCCAAATAGGAATGACTTAAATTAATACAAGACTATAGCAGCTAAGATGTAAAGAGCTAATGACCTAAAAGCAAAGCACTAATATCTATAGAAACAGATTTCCCACGCTGAAGCACTAACCCAAATACCCAAAATGTTAATGGTAAGAGGCATAAGAAGTTTAATTAAATTTTCATAAATACTGAAAAAATTGATCGGAGAGCAAATACTCATAAGAAAAAGGTCCTGTTAACAATGAACTTTACTGATTTACGGATACCAAGATCTAATTTGATATTAGATGAAAGAACAGAGAATGGATGGCTGGAAGACGAATGAACATGCATGAGGGGGTTGAATCACTGATGAACGGATAAGCAGGTAAATAGGTAGTCTGGAAAAAATTGAAGATAAAGATGAGGAAACTGTGAGGTAACAGAATTCAAAGGAACGTCACTTTACTATGAATGGGAAAGGCAGTTTACAGTAAATACTATAAATCGTCTACCAACTACTTACAACACGTAAAGCAATGTTAGTGCTGTATAAGCAGCTGCTATGCTATTTTGTTTAAGGGATACTGTCATGATAAAGTTTACGGTATATACATTTGGTACAGTAATTCCATAATCATAATAATGTTTAAGGGATACTGTCATGAAAAAGTCTACAGTATTGTACATACATTTAGTACAGTAATTCCATAATCATAATAACTATGGACACAACAACAATATTCAATTTTTCATTCACTCAAGATTTACAAATATTTTTTGTTTCATGACCTGAGTGACAGTACTAGTATTAATGTAGTTTAACGAGACCACTCAGCTGACTTTCAGCTCTCATAGGGCTGGCCCGAAGGATTAGAATAAAATACCAAGTGAGCATACATTCTCATACTGTAGCACATACTCACAATAAATACATTTACTCATGTTTCCACACTAAAAAGGTATATTAAAATTCATAATAAGTTAAGTAATATTTAAAAAAAAATTAAATTTAAATTCGACAAATGCTACAAGGGGTTTCGTGTTTTTATTATTTACTTATTTTTAAATTTTATTAATTAAACTAGTTCCTCATGAACAACAAAATCGGAACGACTGAAAATGTAAAAGATTCTGACAAAATTTCATTCATTGATTTATTTCCAAAAGTTGACAGTCGTTGTTGGTCATACTTTGGACACTCACACAATACATGTCTGACCGTTATTATCACCTGGCACTCTGAGCATTCGGGAGCCGGGCCTATTCTGAGACATGTTAGAATTACTTGTGCACGTCTCTATATGATACGATGAACTCCATTTTTCAACATTATGTTTTATTTGTTTTAATTTATTATTTTCAGGTTCTTCATTCTATATAATATATTGCCATTTATTTATGATACCTACCTTTGTGTATGTTATATAAACAGTAACAGGGATATTCACATTTGATCTTGTCATGTGGGTTGCTTCTTTGGCTGCTTTATCTGCCTCTTCATTTCCTTTGATCCCTACATGGGCAGGGATCCAACATATTTATACATTTTTTCCATTATTATTTAATATTATTCTCAAATTACTAGAGATCGCATAATTATTGAATGATGTTTCTTTAATTATTTTTATAGCTGATGCAATTGCACACAATTCTGCTGTGAGTACTGAAGCATTAATAGGTAGAGAGAATTGATAAGTTTTGTCTTGGACACTGCAGCATATCCCACTCTGTGCTCTGATTTAGATCCATCTGTATATATTGCGTAATGTGGACCTTTTTGGTTTATATGCTCTATCGTATGTTGTCTATGGTGTTCTGTGGAGTAACTTTTCGATAAATATTTCAGGCGTGTACAAATTCTCATTTTATTCATTGTACGGGGAGGAGGTGATTTCACTATTAAAGGCACTTGTATATTTATATTCAGCGACTCAAACAATCTTCTAGCTCTAATTGGGAAAGGTGGAGGATGATTATTTATATATGCATCTCTTAATTCAAATCATTTTTTTTGTTGGGGAATCACTTGCCTGAATTCTTAGAGCACCTTTCATTGTTACTAGTTCACCACATTCAACTTGTAAAGATGATTTTGGTGATGACCTAAAGGCTCCTGAGCATATTCTAAGGCCTTCATTGTGAACAGGGTCTAACATTTTCAGCACTGCATCAGATGCTCAGCCGTATACTTCACTTCCATATTCAGTGATAGACAGAACTGTTGCTTTATACAGTACAGTAAGGATATGTCTATCAGCTCCCCAAGTAGTGTTCGACAGTTTTTTAATTAGATTTAATGCTCTTTTACATTTTGATTTTACATATGTTATGTGGGTTTTCCAGTTCAAGTGAGTATCGAATGTTAATCCCAGAAATTTTGCTGTTTGGCCAATTGGTATACTATGGTTTCTGATTTTTACGTCTATTTCTTCACCTTTTTCCCACTTTTTATTTTTATAAAACAAGACTGCTTGAGTTTTATCTATGGAAAATTTAAAGCCTACAGATGAGGTTCATTCTTCTATTTTTACTATGCTGTTATTAATGATTCATTCTGCATGTTTTATTCGAGATGCTGAATAATGGATGGCAAAATCATCCATATACTGGTTACTTTTAATGCCAATAGGTAGATTATTACTGATATCATTAATTGCTAAAGTCAACAGTGTGCCATCAAGGATGCTTCCCTGTGGAACACCATTTTCAAGTGGAAATGTTCTAGACAGAACATTGTCAATTATCACCGGAAAACTGCGATTTGTCAAAAAGTTTTGTATGAACCTAAGTAAATGTCCACGGATGTTGTTGTTTTGTAGTTTTTAACATAGCATACCGCTATGTGGTATCGTATGCTATTTCAATGTCAAAAAAGACAGCTACAGTAATTTGTTTTGGTTCAAAACCTCTGCGTATATGGTCTTCTAAGTTAGAGAGAGAATCTAATGTAGATCTGTTACACTGTGACCAGTTCCTCATTGGATGAGTTGGTATCGTTCTCGGATAGCGCTCCGCTGGGCCCGCGTTCGATTCTCCGTTTGGCAAATGAAGAATTTGAGAAATTTATTTCTAGTGATAGAAATTCATTTCTCGTTATAATGTGGTTCGGATTCCACAATAAGCTGTAGGTCCCGTTGCTAGGTACCCAATTGGTTCTCAGCCATGTAAAATAAATCTAACCCTTCGGGCCAGCCCTAGGAGAGCTGTTAATCAGCTCACTGGTCTGGTTAAACTAAGGCATAACTAACTTACACTGTGACTGGAACTGAGTGGGAGTCAAAATTTTATTTTCTTGGATCTGCCATGTTAGTCAAGCATTTACCATTTTCTCAAACAATCTGCATATGCAGCTTGTTGAAGAAATTGGTCTGTAATTATTTGCATTACTGGGATCCCTTCCAGGTTTGGGGATAGGAATTATTATAGCTTTACTCCATTTTCTGGAAGTAAATTTCGAAGCCATAAATGATTATAAAACTGTAATAAGTATCACTTAGCAAAAGGTTCTAAGTGGCAGATCATCTCAAAACAAAATATATTGTCACCTCCAGGAGCAGATTTATTGCTGTTCGAAAGAGCTTACTCCAACTCTGACATATTTAATTTTCTATTATAATATATTTCTTCAATTGTTTCAAAATTTGTTGTTAATTCTATTTTATTTTTCTTTGTGCGGAAGTGTTCATCTAAATTTTTATCACTATTTACATTTGCTAAATTTTCTCCTATTATATTACTTATTTTTTTTTTAGATCAAGTGTTCTTTTCCCATCTTTTATTATGTCACTGTCTAGGTGGTTTAACATGGGTATCATTTATTTTCCTGAATTTTTCCCATATTTTTTGTATGGGAGTATTATTAGAGAGATCTGATACATATTTCCTCAATGAAATGATTCTTCCTTGAATTACTTCTCTTTTAAATTTTGCAGACATTTTGTTATATAGAGGTTTTAATGTATTAACTTCTAATAACGATATAGTCAGTTTTTGTAAAGTTCCTTCTAATATCCGTAATGTTTTGTTTATTTTACTGAACATTCTATTAAAATTATCTAATCGTCTTCCAATTTGGTGTTTTATTTTTATTAATTCTGTTATTTTTTCATACCACCATGGGACTTTGTGTTTTGTTGGTTGAGATTTGGATTTTGGTATTCCTTTATCAGCAGCATTATTAATGAAGTCAACAAGAAATTTATTAGTTTCATTATGGTCTTTTGAATATTCAGATGGTGGGACACTCCTAGTGTGGAATTCATATTGCTCCCAATCTACTTTATAAATGTTATATTGAGGAATATGCTTAGTGGGATTATTTTGTAATAATGAAATTAATATTGGGAAATGATCACTTGTGTGCAAGTCGTCAACTGTATTCCAAGCCAATCTGTCAACTATGTTTGCTGTACATAGAATTAAGTCTATTGAGGAAAATGTTCCATGTGTTTTAGAAAAATATGTGCTGATTTCGTTATCATTTATACAGCACATGTAATATGAATCTATGAATTCTTCTATTTCACTTCCTGCTCTATTTGAATCTGTACAATTACAGTCCAACATCGGCTTGTGAGCATTAAAATCACCTACTATTAATCTAGGTTCCTTGGCATTTTTATTAGGTTGGTTGTATATAAATTATAAATTACATAATTATCGTTTTTTATTCGCATTTTAACACCTGATATTTGCAAGTCAGCGATGCTTACAGGTACTTCGTCATAAACTACTTTGTTATGTACATATGCGGCTGTACCTAAATTTCGTTCTTCCTCTCGTGATGCTGATGCTAAGGTACATTTACCTATTGTTGATATTGTTTTGTTGAAATGTTTTAAACATAATATCATTGGTTCGTATTCATTTAGTAATCTTTGTATTTCTCCTAGGTGTAATCTGTAGACCATTTACGTTCCATTGTATAATATAGCTATTGAAAATATTTTATTACAGCGGCCGAGTTTTGCTTTCTTTTTTTGTATTATCAACTTGGATTTTTGTAATAGTTTACTCACGATATTCATTTGTTTTTCTTTATAATATACTAAGTGCTCAATGCACATGCAACCTTTTTCATGGGTACTCAAATCTGTGGTTTCCTTTTTCTATATTTCATAAAATTTCTTATAATGTTTGTCAAACCATCCTTTGTTATGTTTTTGTTATTAATGCACAGCTCAACAAAATAATCATTACATCCAAATGTGTTTTCATGTACATTCCTTGTTTCATTTGCTCTTGCACCAAGCATTGGTGATGGAGTAATCTTTTCTCCCTTGACAATCATTGTTATTTTCAACTTCAGTGTTTTGGATATCTGTATCCATAGGTTTTACTATCATTTTAGGAGATAAAAGTATATTCTTAGCTTGTTTTTGTTCTTTCTTCATATCCTTTGTCTTTGGTTTAACCAATGTTGCGCTAATAATAGTTGTTTTTTTTTTGTTTTTGTTTTGGGTGGTGTTCTTTCCAAAGGTCTCTTTTTATCTTTAATTTCCAGTCCTTCACAACTTTCCTCTTTTACTTCTGCAGTAGTATCTTCTTGTGCTCCTATTTTCATTAACATTTCAAATATGTTTGATAAAATATTATCCATATCCTTTGTGCCCGTTTCTTGATTCTTTACCATATTAGTTATTTTCTGTAAAGCATTAATTTCTTGAGATTTATTTAGCTGCTTTTTATTTCTTCTATATCTGTATGTGTTTTTGTTTCATTATTGGTTTTTGTTATCGAAGACTATGCAAGTTTCTTGAATTCCTCTCACTTTCAGTTCTAATTTTACCTCTTTTATAGACATCCCTGTTCTTTCTTGCAACATTTTTAATCCCGTATTGTATATGTAATACAAGCAATCTCTGGACCTTGCATGATGATTCTGCTCACAGTTTATACACTTTGGTTCATTGCACTTTCACTGAGTGGTATGTTCAGTAGTTCCACAATAAGCGCATACCAGTTCATTTCTACAATTTTTCTTTGTGTGCCCATACTTACTGCAATTTTGACACTGCAGTGGCTTTGGGACATAGGGTCTTAACTCTCTGTTTGGCCTAAAATTTGTATTTTTTGAGGTAGATCTTCACCCTCAAAATTTTATTTTTGCTATTTTCAATATCTGTTTATTACTTTTTTTACTTGGTACACCATATACCTCACAATCCTGGACCTTGGGGTATCTCTTTTTGAGAGAGTCTAATAGCATTTTCTTTTCGATTGGTTCATTGTTTTTTTCAAGAAGTACAATGGCACCCTGAGTGCTGTTCATAGTATCGTGTTTTTCCACTTTTACTTTAATATTACCTATATTTTTTAAAGACAAATAGTCTTCGGACTGACTTTTTGTTGTGGCTTCTATAAGCCAAATCTTCTCCTTTATTTGTCTGGACGACATTTCTGCCGTTGGATGCCGATTTAATAGATATTTTCTAATTTTAAGGCTGAAATATTTTGGTCAGCTTCCATGGTCAGGAGTCTTGACCAACTTCCACTCCCAAAGAGGGAGTCAAAGTGAGTCAAGGTTGGGTCAAGACGATATTTACTTTTGGTTTTTTTCTGCACTGGAGCATAGGGTTCCAATGTAATTACACTAGTATGTTTCCTGGATATTTCCAAACAAAGGTTGTCAGAGGTGGTTCCAGTGGTTGTCAAATGTGTCGAGATCGTACCATCAAAGGGACCAGGGGTGCTTAAATCCTTATGGTCACTATTCATAAAGACTGAAAGGAAAAAAAACCTGAAAATTTAAAAAGACATCATCAGATTTTTGTGGAGTTTATTCTTCCACCAATGGCACAAGTGAGAACCAACTCCCTAATGTCCAACCCCTACCCTACCCCACAGGGCGATGGCATAACATGATTAGAGTGACCCAAGTGTAAGCCAGACCCACTTACTAGGACTGAGAGTATTACAAGAATACAATCTTCCCCACTCTAATCACATCATGGGCAAACTGGACAGCATGCCAAGAGTCCTATCCCTAGAACCAGACTGCCCTGGAATCCGTGGTCCTGCTCTAAATAATAGTTCCGCCTGATATCTCTCAGGTCTAAACATTATCGGGCAGTTGATGATCCTGCCACAGTTCCCACCGTTTAGCTTCAGATATAAACCCAATCTCAGTTATGATATCTTTTCCTGTTTTTCAGGTCCAATAAATTTGAGCAAAAGTGGAAAATTCCACAACAATTAATTAAAAAAATATATAATGGTATATGGGACTCTTGGACTCACCACGTCAAGGTGGTCCCAAATTGAGGGGGACCTGAGGGACAAATGATAAACAAGACAAGATTACAGTACAGAATATCAATAAATAAAAAAATATAATTACAAAATAGTGAATTTCAATGAGTACGCTAGCATTAAGTCTTTCATTTCAATGAGTAAGCCTAGCATTAAGTCTTTAACAACTGATTTTAATTATAGTACTAGTAAGGAGCAAGTTAGTCAGTTTCAGTTTCAAGCCATTGCAACATGAAAGTGTATTTCAAGTAAGATGGTTATGTTAAGCATATTCTAATAGTTTTATCTATTAAGCTGAAATTTTTATGTATAATGTTCTTGGTGTGCTTGGCATGCAACAAATTTCAAAATTTGTTTTGCAATTTCTTTTCTCCTTTTTTTTTAATATTTCTAACATCTCGTCAAACTTACCTGTACATATATTAGTCTTGCTTAAGTTGAGGGTCAACAATACTTAAACTGCAGTAAATAAAAACCTAGAAATACGCTTATACAAGATGTACACCATATACAAGAAGTTTGGCTAACAGACTACCCTGGAGTATGTCAAATATCTTTGAGATATCAAGATCATTTACAAAAATGAATGTAGTGAGGTTAAGTACTCTAATCCAGCAATCCTTCAAATATCTGGATTGCCATTATCTGGAACCCGACATTATCCGACACATCCAGACCAAGGACCAGGGCCCAAGAGATATATGATATATATAATTTTAAAAAATATTAAAAAAAACCTTAGGAAAATATTGGTAAAACTGCTTATACTCAAACAGACTGAGAAAGGACTTTGGGGGTGGGGGAGGCGGGGGCTGGGTTGGATGGCTGGGTTCCATGGAAGAGAAGGGGCAGTAAGGCTGTTAAGAGAAGGGGTTGTTTTGGAAGGTGGGTGGGGCTGGGGAGCAGTTTCCCTGGCTGGGAGAGGGGTGGGTATTCAGTATTGGTGGGTGTTGAGGACTGGGTAAATGTTTGACTTGATACAGCTTCTTTTGTTTCATGTTGTTGTGCTTATGAACTTTTTATTTATATTTTACACTATTCTCATTTATATTTTTACAGTACTTTCTCATTCTTTATTTTTGAAACCCAAAAGATGAATGCAATCATGTGCGTAGGCTCCATTAAATATTCTCGTGTACTGTTATGATATGACAAATTTTTAGAGTAATTTGTATTTTTCCTAACATACAAACCTGAGGTCTTTACATGTGGGATTAACTTTCAGCAAGGTGGAAATCTGGCTGTTAAACTTTCGCAAGGAGGTTCTGGTAACAGTTACCGATGGTAGGGGTGGAAGGACCGCTCAACAAGTCAGCATACATTCAGTTCTGTGCAGTTTACCTTTTGGGCCGGGTAAGAGAATGAGGGGTGGGCCCTTAATGTAAAGACCTCAGGTTTGTATGTTAGGAAAAATACAAATTACTCTAAAAATTCGTCATTTGTTCCTACATTAACAGCCACCCTCGGTCTTTACATATGGAAGACTTACATTTGAAGGGAGGATTTCAAGTAAATCTCTGAACTGACTGGTAGTTCAGTTCACCTAGGTACTCTCTTCCTGGTCATGAAAAGAGAAAAGGAGGAAGACCATACCTCTGATCTACTAAACATGAGAGATGTTTAATCATCAGACCTCTGGGCATTTCGAATTAAAGGAATGTAATATCCTTCATTTGAAAAGGTTTGGATGAACCCACAATGTCGGAGACTTAATAAAGCTAAGAATAATCAACTGGTTTGCTCATAGTCAGTCCCTCTCCCCTCGCTAGCGAGAAGGAAGGATTTGCATCTACTAATCCAAACAGAGTCAGATTATAAATAGGATACTCAGTCATCTAGATCACCTGCATGCATGCCAGCCCAGCACGTGATGGCTCGTTCACTGTTCCTCCACCTATGGGCAAAGTCGTAAGGTAAGGAGAGGAATGTGATCTGCATGATTACATTCCATCCTAGTACCCGGCCGACAGGTTCTTCCTGAATGCGATGGACAGACTGATGCCCCTGGCCTTGAAAGATCTGGTCTGAAACATACAGATGTCCACCAAGAAGTTGCGGGGTATGCTCCTTTGATCATTTTACTAGTCAGAGAAATGGCAATTTGGGCACTGTTTCTCGGCCAACTCAAAGGTAACGAACAAGTCTTTGGCACTGAGTTAAAAGTCTAGTCTTTAGGGAGGCAACATAGACATCAGACTGTCATTGGCACCACAGGACCATAGAAGTGGAATGATCCATCTCACTGATCACTTTGAAACACATAGAATGACGAAAGGTATAAGCTTCCAGATGTAAATGGGTACCAAAGATGTCTTACTCTATTCAAAGGTGCGAGAAGACAGAACAGAACAGTACCAACTTCAATAAGTCAAGAAAGAAGGACAATGACCACGCTTCTTCTGGGGTTGAACGAATTTCCGGAAGTCAAGATGTCCAGAGCAACTGTCCTTACCTCCTGACTTCAGCAAATAAATGTTGTAATTACATCCATTTTGCTTGGAATGTCTGGTTGGCCACTGCACTGAATGTTCTTCTGTCTGCTTGAGTACTTGCATTGCATTAGAGCAGATGAAAGGACACTAGGACCTTTTGTTGACCATGGCACTACTGTGGTGTCATTGCTATCACACTGAGGAGTGCCTATCTTGGGTCTGGAGACTCTTGAAAGTCTAGAAAGAACTGTGCTTTAGTTCCAAGAAAAAAGTGTAGGAGACTGCCGCTCTGGTCAATGTTCTGAAGAATGAAAAATCTTTGGAGGAGGATAGTGTAACCATGGCACTAACTTGGTGTCGTTGCTATCAAAGGAATGCCTATTTGGACACTGAAACTCCTGAAACTGTCTTAAGATCCACATAATATTCTCTCCTCGGGTTGTGGATCAACTGGAAATACAGCAGCAGCAGCAGCAGCTACTGCTTACATCTCCCACACTTCTTGACTGAAGTAGGAACCAAAAACAAGTTGTCAGAACTTAGTTTGGAGGTATTGTTGATCTGACAAATCAGGCAAAACAACGGAAGTTGTAAGCACAAGATTTATAAATCATGGATGCGAAACCGAACTTATCTGTCATGCATCCACTATCCTGGAGCGTGTCTGGTTGACCACTGTCCTGAATGTGCTACTGCAAACCTGTGAACCTGCACCGCCAATGGAACAAGTCTGGCTGACCGCTGTGCTGAGTGTGCTACTGCAAACCTGTGTACCCGCACTGTCAATTGAGGAGATGATAGGACACTAGCACCCCAACCTCTTGTTGACTAAGGAACTACCATGCTATCATTCTTTAACAACACCACAGAATGCCTATCCTCAGATCCTGAGGCTTGGAGATCTAAGAAGATCCAGGTTATTGAAGTGCGGATTAGGTCAGGCTAGGCTAGGCGAGGCTAAGTACCCAACCTAGACCCTTGAAGAATGGGAACTACCTTCTGGGTAATGCCATGAAACAAGAAGTCCCAGGATACTGAGGTGCAGGATTGGTAAGGTTAGGCTAGAACTAGTTAGGCTAGGCTAAGTACCCAACCAAACCTACCCCAACCTAGTCCCTTGTAGGGCAGGAGACTACCTCCTGTTTGATGCCATTAGACAAGTAGTTCCAGGATACTGAAATGCAGGTCTGGTGGGTTAGACTATAACTAGTCAGGCTAGGGTTAGGTTGGGTTTGGATTAAGTTGGTTAATCCAAACCCAACCTAACCTCTCATATTGTAGGTGACTGCCCTTCGGTTGATGCTCTGAGGCACAGAGTATTTCTGGAGAGGAAGTGTGTACAACACCCCTAGGGGATAGCTGCCGTTTCACCATTATGCTAAGTTCTCTCACATCTCTGAGATAGGATGGGGAGGAATGGGGAGACCTTGTCGAAGACCATGACCTCCATTTCCATCTTCAAGAATTAGTATTCATCCTTGTGCTAAGAAGAGTATTGCAAAAGAGAACACTGAGGCTGCTGTACCAAGGAGTAGGCCTGATCCGTAGATCTACAGAGCTAAAAAATAATTCCGATTGCACATGGAAAAACCTTGCATGATCAGAATTGACTGAATCCCATTTCAGAAGTGTAGGTCGGTACGGTTCTTCAGAACTTTACTGTAAAAGAAACCAACCTGCAAAAAAAACGAACAGGAATCCGAAGAAATCCATGCTGAAGAACTGTAACTACCTTGGCTCAGGGAGTCAAAGGTTAATATTAGTGTAGGAACAATCAAGAGTCAATGTTTGAATGTGAACGATGAAACAGAGATTTCTTCCTACTTGGAAAATGTTGAAGTTTCTGGCTGAACACGATAAAAAGACTGTCAATTCTTGCAATGACGGCTGTATGAGTCTGATGGAACAAATTCATTCATTCCGTTGTAGGCGTTATGAAAAGGACATTGGATACTATGATGAAAACGACTGATGAAGGTCGTAACTAATGTTGGAAACGTCTGGGAGAATGATCCACTTGTTCAAATTCACTGGCGTTCTTTTGGTGAAGTGGACGTTTACTGACAATGGAGGCTGACTGCTACCGGTGAATAAGACCCGGCCAACTTATGTTACGAAGGACGTAAAAGTTGGCAGAACGATCCAGTTCGTTTGTATGTAGATGGTATGGTAACGGTGAGGTCGATGGTCTGTTCCTGGACATGCCATCCTGAGAGAACTTCCACACCTCCCCGTGTGATGGCTGTGTCGATATACGGCTGTACATCCATGCTATCACGTCCACAGCCAAGCAAACTCGATTTCTCATAGGAGAGTGAGAACGTGAGAGATGACGAGACGCTGAGGAGTGAGGCTGGATGGCCGACTGGATTGAACTAAGTGCATGTACGTGCCTGTCTTCATAGATGCAGACGTGCGACAGGACGCATTCATGGGAGCTGGGATGACGATCAGAGGGCCTCCTAGGAAAGCGTGAACAGGGAGGGGTTCTGGAATGATGGAGTATAAGTTCACAGATATGCAAATGATGAGGTGACAACGGCCTAGGCTGGAAACACGTCCGCGGCTGTGCAGAATTTCTCACGTCCGTCATATGATAGCGGGACCCAGAAGGAAACGGTTGAACTTCTGAAGCCTTCTCTACATGTGATTCCTAAATAGGAGCCTTATCATCCTTCCTATGAACACGAACACGGGGATTGGGGGAAGATGACACTGCTGTAGATTTTCAAATCGCCAATCTCTGCTTGAAGTGAAAAACTGATGGACAAGAAGAGGCTGGACATGACACCCCCTCATCAGCGAGATGACTGCAAGCTGGAGTGGGAGAACCATGGCCGTGGTCGGATGAAGAAAAAAAGAAGAGAAGGAAGACGTTGGAGGAAAAGAAGGAGACTAGTGACACTTCTTCATCACAACAAGGATAAATTTCTCTCGAAAAACGATGTCAACTTTGTCAACCACTGCTTCATGAGACCAACAGAAGATAGATCCTAAGTGAAAGTCACTACTGTGGTAGGGGGTCCAAAGCTCTGTGAGGGACACACTGCCAATTGAGCGGGAGAAAAAGCCACCACCACAAAAGGGGTTCCAAAGCTCTGAGAGTGATACACTGCTGACAGATCTGGATTCCTGAATTGTAGGTCTATGAAGAGGTGAATGGGTTAACTGCTGCAGCCACTGACTCAAAACGCTGGTCAGGGTACACCAAAGGCTGATGTGGCATCAATGGTATAGTCAAGGGGAGAACAGCAGGGCTGGCAACTATCCACAAGAAAGCACCAAGACAGGAAATGGGACAACAGGCCACTGTAGGTTGCTACTCCTGGAAGCCCTAGAAAAGCCCAAATGCCAGCCATCTACTGAGACTCCAAGCCTGAAATAAAACAAGATGGCAAAGCCTCTCCCTCACGGGGCGGGGGGACCTTCCCCCCAAGAGAGCGGGGCAGCCAGAGAGATAATATCTCTTGACCCTTCACCTGAAATTTCCAAAGACGAAGCTATGGTAGAATGAGAAGGGGTAAAAACTTCCAAGGAAGAAGAAGCAACAGGAGGAAGATTGGGAATAAAAGGAACCAGAAGGAGACTAATGGCCAGATTTCCAGCTTGCTTTAAGTTAATCCCATATATAAAGACCGAGGGTTTGTATTCGTGTAGAAACAAATGAGCAGTAATCATACTTAAGAGTCAATTAAACTTGTAATGAAATGCTGTACAGTAAGTAAAGCAAAGCAAAAAAGAAAAATGGCAAATGTGATAACACAATCGGAAACAGACACACAAATGCACCCGTGTAGAGACTTGTTAGAGCTTGTTTTGAGTTGTAACGTTTATGATTTATCTTTTATATTTTTTGCTATTCTCATCTATTTATTTTACTGTACAGTGGACCCCCACTATATCACAGTTCAAGATTCGTGGCTTCAGTTAGTCACAGATTTTTCTGTGGAACACATTTCCAAATATACTGTATCATGGAAAATTCACTAATTCGCGGATTTTTTCATGGGGCAATATTCGCTAATTACTATTTTCATGTTATTTTTGTTACTAAACACATTTTTTATGATAAAAAATTAGTTAATAATTCTCAAATATTAATACTCATGTAAACACAGCAAAATATCAATAAAATTTATTTTTTTTAATGCATATTTAAATATCTAGGTACAGTACTTAACTCTACTTGTGAATTCCCAATGTTTCCCCTATCTACTGTAAAAAGAAAACAGGATGGCTTGAATATTGTATGAGCAAAAATGGCTGTGCCTGAATATAAGAGGAAAGGGGAACATGATTAGTTTTCACACGTAGCTGTAAGCCATATATTTTAAGGGTAATGTTGTAAGATGACTTTGAAATATTAGGATGATAGAAGAGCATATCTAAAATATTCGCTAATTATTTTCATGTTATTTTCATGATTAATAAAATGTTAATTCACTTACAGGATCCATTTATACTGAATTATTATACTGATCTATTACCATCGTAATATGTATAATAAAAACTATCGTCCTGACATTTGTAATGTTTGTTCTCAGAATCAGCTGATAGAGCCTACTACAGAAAGAATTGGGAAAATAATTTTTAGTTGCTAAAAGAGATGAATGTATTAATGGAATTATCATTTTTAATTTTGTACAGTCGCACCCCAGTATTCACGGGGGATGTGTATCACAACTCCCCGGGGAATAGCTAAAATCCGTGAATACTTAACTCCTCTAGTAATGCTTATAACTGCACATTTTAATAGTTCATACACCAAAAATCCCCTCTAAAAACTCTTATACCTGGTTATTCTAATAGTTTTATCACAAAAAATGCACTTAGTTAAGAAAATATGAAAATTTCTCTATGAAAAATACCACAAATGATGTGTATATATGTTTCCATAGAAAAATCCGCGAATTGGTGAGTCCACGAGTCTGGAACCGTGAATAGGCAGGGGTCGACTGTACATAAAAGTAAAATGGGTAGACAAAAGTAAACTAACATACTTTATGCTAAAGTAAAATCCCTCAAAATCATAAAACAGCCATTTCCCCGATTCATTTTACTGATGTCAGCATACCCCTCTCTCTCTCTCTCTCTCTCTCTCTCTCTCTCTCTCTCTCTCTCTCTCTCTCTCTCTCTCTCTCAGTATTGTACATATCCTTTAATGAAATATGAATTACTGTATCATAAACATAAAAATACGAAACTAAAACTCCAAGAAGTCCACAACACTATTGAATGAGTGTGTGCATACATATGTGCATGTTACAATGATTTACTAATTTTCAAATATTGATGTTAATGTAAACCTCAAAATATCAATAAAATGTTATGTCACTTACAGAATCCATTTATACTGTACTATTATATTGATCTATTATCTTCGTAATGTGTAAAAAAAAAAAAAAAATAAAAGATCGTCCCAACATTGAGTCTACTACAGAAAGAATTGGGAGAATTTTTTAGTTGCTACAAGAAACGAATGTATTAATGGAACCATTATTTTTAATTTTGTACATAACGGTAAAATGGGTGTACAAAAGTAAACTAACGTACTTTATGTTAAAGTTAAATCCCTCAAAATCATGAAACAGCTGTTTCCTGGTTTGTTTCACTGATGTAAACATTCCTCAGTTCTCTCTCTCTCTCTCTCTCTCTCTCTCTCTCTCTCTCTCTCTCTCTCTCTCTCTCTCAGTACTGTACATATCCATTAATAAAATATGAATTACTGTATCATAAACATAAAAATATCAAACTAAAGCTCCAAGTAGTTCATGACACTATCAAATGAGTGCACACATATGTATGTACATGTTTCTATAGGTCAATGTGTAAGAGCCGTCTCTTCCAAACACACGTGTGTGTTCGTGTGTGCGTCATCCATCGGAGAGGACAAGATGGAACAGGAGCATCTCGTTTTCTTTCTCTGACGGAACGCGACTTCAACCATACAATATTTCCGTCTGTTTCTCCCTAACCATTGTTGTCTTGATGTGTGTACAATCGCCATTACTTGCATTGCCATGCAAGCATTCTAATCATGTACTCATAATGTTCCAACGAATCTTCTGTATGAAACTGTGTGTATGGTTCTGTTTGTGAAGACGCCAAACGTCTCTCCGTTTCACATATATTATGCTATTGCATTGTATTCATTAATCTGTCTCGAATCTCATGCAATTGGCCATATGTAGAATTTCCTGGCCTTTCCATTCATGTATGTTTTAACACTATACGTTTATTATGTCTATCAATATCGCCATCTGTTTGTCTGCCGACAAACACAGATGTCTGAATCTTTTACCTCTGTTTTCACCTGTCTGTGTGTAGATGCTACTTTACCGCTCGCACACGTCGATAACATCGTAGATTCTGTATTTACGGGCTGACTGTACAGAAACAGAACAGCTAAGAACAAGTTATGAAGGTAATGAAAGAACAGCTACCCAAATAACAAAGCACATACTGACAAACATCCATGAATTTGCAGGCTTCCTATGCTCCTACCCACCACCAAGATAACTCTAAAGAATCCATACCTTAAACCACCCACCCTCCTTCCCTATTCTTAAATCAGACTCAACAGACTCGACCCAGACAACAAATAAAAATCCATACCATTCATCTCTAAATACTGACTTTAGAAAGCACCCCTCCCCTATCATTCCATCCATCACAATCAACACCCAACAAATACACAAAACACATACAGACACAAGAATTAGGACTGGACAAGGCATATGGCTTTGGATCACCTCGAACTAGCATACTAGCTACCTGTGCCTACTACTCAATTCTTCTTTTTTCCATCTGTTGGCCTCTCCCACTAGCCAACACTCGCTGCTATAGTACTTTTATCCTCATCTGATGGGTACCTTAGGGTTCAAAGAGGTTGCAACCTTGCCTGTTAAACCTTTTCATTTCAAATTTTCACCCCCACCAAAATCACTTTCATGTATCATAATAAAGTTTTCATTAACCTACCCATCTCACAGATTCATCATCAACATATAGTTACGGGCTGCTCTAGAAGCAGAGCCCGTGCTGGCACAAGGCCAGCTAAATCTAAAACAACAACAACAACATTTACGGGCTGCTCTGGAAGCAAGAGCCCGTGCTGGCGCAAGGCCATCTAAATCTAAAACAACAACAACATTGAGAGTCAGTAAGGAACTACCAATAAACCAGTAAACACCCAGCCAGTATGTCACTCAATCTCCTGTCCTTACAAATGTTACTATGTGATATGTAGTGTTTTTGTGGCATTCGGCGCAATTCAGCGCCCTGCAGCGCACAGGTGAATGCCTGATGATCTGCAAAGCTCAGCACGATGTGCCCAAGTGAGGGTTACCTTGGATACAGCCCTAGGAACAGAAGTGACCATCAGCATATTGCTGAGATCCGAATATGGGTGTGTCATGGAGAAGGCGTTCGTATGTTTGTGTGATGTGTAAAGCTCCTTGAAGGGTAAGTGTTGAGAGCTTTTGTGAAAAGCCATACATTCAATTTGGAGGAGCCGAGTGAGAGGGACTTTCTCAGGGACCAAATTAATTGCTGGGAGGGTGAGTGTTGAAAATAAATAACAACTTCATATTTTAGTGGACTGTCATTTTGTTATCATTTCTTATCATTTATTTTGTTGTCTAATGATAGATGTTTCTCTCTCTACAGATGTTTCATGCAAGTGCTCATGGAAGCCATGGGCAGCCATAGATAGCCATGCAAAGTCAGGCTCATGAATGGGGCCGCTCACTTAAGAGGTCTGGTGGCAAAGAGACATGAAAAGTTAGAGTGGAAAAACACTCAGTGACTGGATGGCAGATGGGAATTAATCACATAGTTTTACTATAATTTTATGACTGATTAATGTGTTTGGAAAGTAGTTCAATAATTTGCTTTCATCATATCTTTCATTTAACCTGTCATGTTGTTAGATTTGCAGAATAAACTTTATTTTTATAAACAGTTTATGTAATTTACACTCACAAGACTAAATGTAGGAGTTATGAGAGAGAGAGAGAGAGAGAATTTCCTGGCCACTTGAGAGAGAGAGAGAGAGAGAAGACCACGGCTACCAACATTTCAAAAGATAAGTGTTATCAATCTGTTTTCTTGTTATAACATGTTACATTTTTTTTGTTGCTTTGCTTGATTTACTATACAGTTTTTATTACTAGTTTAGTTGATACTAAGTATGATTAACACATACAACAGCAAAACAAGAGCATATTTTATCATGGCTTTTTGCATTTATGATTCGGTATTTTTTTTAATGCATACTGGAATATTTAGGTACAGAACTTAACTCTATTTGTGAATTCCCAATGTTTCTCCTATCTATTGTAAAAAGAAAATGGGACAGCTTGAATATAGGGGGAACTTGATTAGTTTTCACATGTAGCTGTAAGCCATATATACGTTAAATATATCTTAAACTATCATCCTACGCCAAACAGACCTTAAACTATTATCCTAAAACACTTTAATTTCATTTCAAAGTCACCTTACAACATTACCCTTAAAAATATATGGCTTACAGCTAAGTGTGAAAACTAATCAAGTTCCCCCTATATTCAGGCACAACCATTTTCTCTCATATAGTTTTAGTTTTGAATTTTTATGTTTATGATACAGTAATTCATGTTTCATTAACAGAGAGAGAGAGAGAGAGAGAGAGAGAGCAAAAATACAATTCACACCCTAGTGACAGTAGTACACAGAGCATCTGAGATACAAGCTGTGTGATTGACTACTTCCAACCCTTGCAATCAATAGTGTGTCATCATGGAGCCTATGTCAAAGCATATAAAAAAGATTGTAACCCGCACATATGTATGCATGTGCTCATTTGATGGCTTCGTGAGTTTCCTGGAGTTTTAGTTTCATATTTTTATGTTAATGATACAGTAAAACATATTTCATTAAAGAGAGAGAGAGAGAATTGAGTTATGTTTACATCAGTTAAGCAATTAAAATTGTTGGGAAAATCTTTTTTTTATACACATTACCATGATAACAGATCAATATAATAATACAGTATACATACATATATATACAGGCCATCCCCGCTCACTGGCAGCATTGGTTAATGGTGTTTCAGTTTTACGGTGCTTGGTTAACGATGCCGTTAACCAGATTTTCGGCACCGGTAAGTGGTTTATCAGTGTCGGTTTGCAGTTTGTTGGTGCTGATAACTGGTTACTGTCAACGTTAAGTGGTTTATCGGTGCTTACAGCATCATAAATGCCATTTATTACCATAATTATTGTGATGTTCTGGTTGACGATGATTTTTAGTTATCAGCACTTGGCCAGGAACGGAACCCTGCTTTTAACCGGGGACTGCCTGTATATACATATATATACATAAGTAAACTCCTGTATTCGCGTTCTCACGATTTGCAGGATTCTCTGTGGAACATATCCATAAATTATTTGTGAAAAATTCGGAAATTCCCAGACTTTTTCATCGAGAAATATTTACTGATTAGTGTATTTTGATGTTATTTTCATGACTAAATACATTTTTTTGATAAAAAAATGATTTACTGATTTTCAAATATTATTAAGATTAGTAATAATAATATTAATAATAATAATACAGCCGTCCATCGCCATATTGCCATTCACACATTGTGGTCTCACTGCATCGCAGATTTTTCAGTTTAATATATCTAAATTTGTATTGTGGATTTTTTGCTATATCGCGGGATTTTGTGGTATTTATTATTTTTATTTTTATGGTAAAATAAGCATTTTCTAGTCTAACATTTTTATTTTCATGACTAAATACATTTTTATGATAAAAAAAATTATTTACTAATTTTCAAATATTAATATTAATGTAAACAGCAAAAAATATATAGAATGCTTAATTAAAATCCTACAAAATCACAAAACCTCTTACCAATGTACATAAACACCCCAGTTCAACCTCTCTCTCTCTCTCTCTCTCTCTCTCTCAGTATACAATCTTTTAGTGCAACGACAGCAAAATTTCAATAAAACTTTACTTCACTTACAGAATAAACTATACTGATCTATTATTATCCTAATAATATATGTATAAAAAACCATTGTCCCAACATCTGTAACGGTTTTTACTGTAGGTGCATTTTGCCATATTTTTTCTTTCCCAGATTTACTGAACCGTGCTTCAGTAAAAGTTTAGTAGTTGACTCTATGCTTATCACACATATAACAGTACACAAGAGAATATTTTATCACTGTTGGTGTTTCATTTCTAATCACTGTAAAAATATTTAAAATCTGAATATCATACGTCAAGCAACTCAAGGCTATTAATGCATATTCTCTCATCCCAGCTTGCCAAGCTACTGTGATGAGACTTCGTTTACACATAGTAAGCACCAGTTCTCTCTCTCTCTCTCTCTCTCTCTTAATGAAATATGAATTACTGTATCATAAAGTTTTATGTACAAAATAAAAAATAATAATTCCATTAATAAATTTCTTTCTTTTAGCAAATATAAAATTATTTTCCTAATTCTTTTGGTAGTAGTGAGCAGCTTCAGTCAGCTGATTCTCGGAACGTAAACATTACAAATGTGGGACGATCGATTTTTTTTTATGCATGTAACGACGATAACAAATCAAACTAGTAATACAGTATACTAAGTGGATTCTGTAAGTGAAATAACATATTAATGTGTTTATATTAATATTAATATAAGAAAATTAGTAAATCATTGTAACATGTAGGCTACTACATACACAAGAGAATTTTTATCACTGCTGATGCCCTGTTCTGTGAACTATTACATAGGTTCAAGAGTATAGAAAGTGTTTAAGTGCATAGGAAGTGTTTATAACATTGTGGGAAAGGTTAATAACAGTGTGGGAAAGGTTTTATAAGAGTGTGGGGAGGGTTTTTGAAGCCTTAAAATATTTACGAATACAATAAATAATAAAATAAATATAAGATCGCTACTTCGCGGATTTTCGCCTACCACGGGGGGTTCTAGAATCTAACCCCTGCGATAGACAAGGGACGACTGTAATAATAATAATACTGTAAGATTAAATAATACATAACTCAAAGTAAGAGAGAGAGAGAAACTGGTTTTCTCCCCTCCATTCAGGATGGGCCTGGGCCTCATTTATGCAAAGATAGATGCTCAGAACTGATACTTATGTAAGTGTTTCAGGATGATAGTATAAGCATACTTAGAGGGTACAGTTTATGATAAAATAATGATTTACAGTACTAATTTTCAAATATTAATATCAAGTTTAATACGACTAAATAATACCACTGAATAATAAAAATAATAATGCTCTCTCTCCCTTATTTAGATGAGAGAATTTTTCTGACATGTAATATGTAAGTATATTTCTTTTGTATGATAAATAAATGATTTACCAAATAACTACTAATTTTCAAATATTAATAAGATTAATAAGATTATATAATAATAATAGTAATAATATATAATATTTTCCATACATTTGTGGAGTAAATTATTTAACATTTTAAACAAACAAATAGCGATTCCCAATCTTTTTATGCTCGACTCGACTTGAGAAAGGAGGGGGTAAATGTCAATATACTTGAAAGTTTGACACTCTGGCCGGAGGGGAAGAAGTGTTGCCACCAGAAACTCATGTATTTCAATCTTTTGATATCGTAAGGAGTTATTCTTCTCTCTCTCTCTCTCTCTCTCTCTCTCTCTCTCTCTCTCTCTCCAACAGGTAGAATGTGAGAAATGGTTAGACAGATAAATAGATACTTAGTTCAGGCCTCCCTCTCTCTCTCTCTCTCTCTCTCTCTCTCTCTCTCTCTCTCTCTCTCTCTCAGGAAAAGATACTGTTTGTGTGTGTGTTCATAGTGTTTTAAAAATGTGTAGTAATGGTAATACATCTTTGGAAGACAAAAAACAAACATAAATTTTTTGTTGTTAGAGAGATTAAAGAGATAAACTCATCTCTCTCTTCTCTCTCTCTCTCTCTCTGGTTTGGCTGGAAGGGTTAGAAGTACATATGTATATATTTTTAAGGGTACTAATGTTTAAGTTGTCTTTGAAATGATATTAATAATAAAATTTCAAAAATTAATACAGTAACAGGATACTAATTTAAGGTATATTTGATGTAGGATGATACTTTGAGTATACATTTAGTATTTAAACTTTTCAAGATAGGCAGTTATAAGAATTTTGAGAGGGGGCAGCAAGTATTCACAGATTTTAACTATTCGCCCTGTAGTGATATATAATATATATATATATTTTACATATATTTATAATATATATATATATATATATATATATATATATATATATATATATATATATATATATATATATATATATATTATATATATATATATATATATATATATATATAAATATATATATATATATATATATATATATATATATATATATATATATATATATATATATATAATATATATATATATATATATATATATATATATATATATATATATATATATATATATATATATATATATATATATATATATATATATATATATATATATAGAGAGAGAGAGAGAGAGAGAGAGAGAGAGAGAGAGAGAGAGAGAGAGAGAGAGAGAGAGAGATATATATATTTTAATAATTGCATGCAAGTTATTTGTAATTTTTTTTTTTTTTGCCCAGCTGAATTGGGGTGTTTTTTTTTTTTTTTTTTTTTTAAACCCACCACGGGTTTTTCTGTTTTTAAGTGGTACCTTGCCTATGAGCGTTCTTTTTTTCATATTTTCATGTTTTGGTCGTTCGACGGATCGCTTGTTATCCCGTTCTCGCATGCATTGTGGGTCCTTTTGGGGGAGTATGCGGAGTGCGCTTGGCTATTTCATACTGGAAGGACAGCTTTTACCTACAGCTTTACATTGGCAGTATCATTGGGAGAGTTAGATCATGGCCTTGGAGGACTGTTTACAGGATACCTGGGGACTTTGCTGTGATCCTTCGCCTGCAGAGGATTACCTCTTCTTGGTCCTGTGCATTGGTTATGCTCCTGTGCCTCCCAGAGTTCTCCTCCACTGATTTTCCTGCCTTACCTGTGCTACTTGCAGGTGTGATATTGGGGCTCCGCAATCGCCACTGCCGCCATGCTTGTCCTTCAGAGTTGTGACAAGGCTTACTCTGTATGATACACTTGGTAAGGGCATATGAATTATTCATTTCTACTTTGGGACGCCACTGATGCATGTCAGTTTTCACCCTGCCAGTGTGTAGTGTTTCTTCGTCTCTTTTGAATAGCCTTATTGCTACGTTACTCCAGTGCTCCTCTCCATCATCGATTTATATATATTCCTCATGGCATTATCGATTATTAGTGTAAATATCAGTTTTTTGTTGGGTATTGTATAAATTATAGGAACAAGTTTAAGGTTCTCTTCTGTCTTTTTCTCTCACTGTTGTATGATGGAGTTAAATGCGTATTGGTGTGTAAGATAAATTCCTACCTCTTCCTTATTTCTTTTCCTTCGACTTCATGAGCGAAATTTAGCTAGGCGAATGACGGTAGTATCTGTGTTTCGTTACTGAACGTGTGTTTCAACCTCCCTAAATATTCAACTTTTCGGGGACTGTCTAAATTTATCAAGGTATTGTTTATAATAAATTTGTTTGCTTATTTTCTAGTATTTTTATCCCTCTTTGAGTACTCCACATTGTCCTCTTGTGCTACTGTGATCTGGCTCTTTGGACTATTCTAAAAAAAAAACACTTTGGCCATGATCATTCAGGTGTGAAAGAACCTGATTTGGGTAATAACTATATAAATTATTGTGACGGTCGAAGGTGGTCATTACAATTTGGAGACTGCCAGGTTCACACTGTAATACAATTGTGACTGGGGAAGTACTCAAAGAGGAGGCAGAATAGTTTGTAGGCAGTTAAGACAGACCCCAGGGTTTAACAACGTTGTTTTGGAGGATGAAGAGGCCCCTGTTGCCCAGTTTCTTGCTAATCCTGGTTGGGAACAGAATTTGTATGATCTTAAACGGGATGAAAATTATGGTTGATTGCTGAGTTCTTAAACCTAGGATTATCAACTGAAATAAGGTAGGGATGACTTTTGTGGGAGGTCGTCAAGGCGGTACAAGTCTACAGGGAGACTCTGAGTGTAAATGATCTAGGGGAGGATGAAAATGAAGAGAGTGGGGAAGAACAGGATAATGAAGAGGATATGAAACAGCTGAAAGCTAATGATGAGGTTGAGGAAATTAATGTTAAGGTGAGTGAGTTACAACTGAATATTTTGAAGGAGCACTCCAAAATAAAGGAAACAGAGTACAAGGCTATGTTGTTGCAGGCTGAACAAGGATTTAAAGAGAGAAAACACGAAATTCAGTTGTTAAAGCTATGATTGTCAGCAAATAATAATAATAATAATAATAATAATAATAATAATAATAATAATAATAATAATAATAATAATAATAATAATAATAGTGCCAGTGGTGATAGGTTTAATTTGTTAAGTGCACTGAAGTTGGTTTCCTTGTTTATTGAGGATGACATTTCAGAGTTTTTTTATAGCTTTCGAAGTTAAGTATATCTTAGTTTAACCAGACCACTGAGCTGATTAACAGATCTTCTAGGGCTGGCCCGAAGGATTAGATTTATTTTTACGTGGCTAAGAACCAATTGGTTACCTAGCAACGGGACCTACAGCTTATTGTGGAATCCGAACCACATTATAGCGAGAAATGAATTTCTATCGCCAGAAACAAATTCCTCTCGTTCTTCACTGGCCGGTCGGAGATTCGAACTCGCGACCAACAGGGTGGCAGCTGAGAACGGAACCCGCTCACCCAGCGAGGAACTTTATAGCTTTCGAAAGGATAGCTAAGAAACTAAATTGGCCTAAGGATGTGGACCACGTTGGTGCAATGTAGGCTGAAAGGTAAGGTCCAATGTGTGTATAACACCCTTAATGAAAACCTTTCTTCAGATTATGATTCTGTTAAAGCCATTATTTTGAGGGCTTATGACCTTGTTCCTGAGGCCTACCGCCAGAAATTCCGGAACTACAAGAAAGATCTGGATATGACTTACGTAGAGTTTGGTAGGAAGACGGAGCAGTTTATGGATGACAGGCTCATGGCGAAGGAAGTAGATAGTTTTGATAAGTTGCAGGAATTGATATTGATCGAGGAATTTGAAAGAGCTGTTCCTAGGGAGTTAAAAATTCAATTTAAGGAGCTTAAGATTGATTCTTTGCAGGAGGTCGCAATATCCTCGGATGAATATTCCCTTGCTCATAAGCATGAGTTCGGTAAAAAGGATAAAAATGCTTGCAGGAAATTCTCCCCTTTTAATGGTAATTGGCGCAGGAATAATGATAGAATTAATTCTTATCAAAGAAATCAGAAAAGACCTGCCAATAATGACAACAATAAGAGTATGAAGGGATCTAATATTAATAGCAGTGGTAGTGGTAGAGCAGAATCACGTAGCTACATGAATGGCGGTAGGTCTGGTAGAGGTGGTAGCGATAGGAAATCCTTCGTGTCTTGTTTCTGGTGTAACCAACCGTAAGGGTCATGTCAAGGCAAACTGCTTTGCCAGGCAAAATTATTTACGAAAGAACACCGAACCCATAAATATAGTCTCGGTAGAGAAAGCGACAAAGAAAAGGGAGGATGAAAGTGATAAGTGACTCAGATTCAGAAAGTATGTCTTGGACGGGTCTATTTTTACCGATCAGACAAAACAGGTTGGACATCGGATAAGGTTTTACGTGACACTGGTGCGGCACAGCCATTGATTTTAAAGAAATCTGTGCCTAAAGGTTTAATATTTACTAATAAAGACTTTGTTATTTTGGGAGGGTTTCCAAATAAGGTTGCTTCTTACTCTCTCAAAACCTTGTATAAGAAACTATATGCTTTAAGGGGACTGCTAACTAGCAGTAGTTGATAGTTTGCCAGTTCCTGGAATTAATCTGCTTTTTGCTAATGATTTTATCTATGGTAGAGATAGGTACTGAAACTGTATGTGACGATATTTTTAAATCTATCTCGTTGTGAAACATTCACGCGCTGGAGAAGTTAATCTCGAGGATGTTAATTTAGATTTAGATGAAATTAATAGACAGAGGACTGACTTAGAGACTGGTAGTAGTAGTAGTACTAGTAGAATTAATACAATTTTTTTATGTTGATTGGGACGTAATGGCTTTAAAGGAAGCTCAATTGTGTGAATTTCCAAATATTGGTGTTAAACAAAAATGTTTGTTATACAGGTTCAGTAGGTCGGCTAATGCACCTGCTGATCAGGTACAGGTAGTGAAACAATTGGTCATTCCCGGGAAATGTCGAACTAAATTACTATACTTAGATCATGAAAATAATTTGCCTGGACATTTCAGTGTCAGGAAAACCTTCCAGAAGTTGGCGGAATACTTTTTCTGGTCCGGAATGCGTCATGACGTTAAATGTCGTGTAATGTCTTGTAAAGTGTGTCAACCCGTGGGAAAGCCAGATCAAAAGATTCCTAAAGCCCCTTTAATCCCCATCCCGTCAGTTGGGGAACCTTTCAGGGAAGTGGTAATTGATGGCGCAGGTCCTTTACCACGCACGTGTGGGGACATGAGTATATTTTGACTATGGTAGATACGATGTCACGTTTCCCTGAGGCTATCCCAATGCGGAGCGTGAGGGGTGAGAAAATTGTTAGAGGAGCTTGTTGGTTTCTTCACAAGGTTTGGCATTCCAAAAACTGTGCAAAGTGAGTGAGGAACGAACTTTACAAGTAGGTATTTTAAAGAGAAAATGCCCAAATTGGGTATCGTTCATGACTTCCTCCCCTTACCATTCTGAGTCAGGGTCAGGTGGAAAGATTCCACCAAACTCTCAAATCAGCATTAAGAAAATTCTGTTTAGAAACTGGTAGTGAGTGGGATAAAGAAATTCCTTATGCTCTATTTGCAATTAGGTCAATGCCGAATGAGTCTTTGGGTTTCTCCCCTTCCAAATGATTTTTGGGCATAATGTGTGGACCCTTTTGGATGTAGTAAGGGATTTTTTTGGGGGGGGGAGAATCCCAAAATGAATGTGTTGGACTACGTCTCAGATTTGCAGGAGAGGCTTTAGCAAAGTTGTAGGCTATCATGAAAACTAATTATGATATAGTGTTAGGAACAATCGTTTGTCGATTGTTCCCTTAGTGGGTTGTTGCCTCCTTTTGTTGTTTTTGTGTTTTTCTTGCTGGCGAGCTGTCGTCTTGTGAATGGCGTCAGACTTCGTCAGTTAGGTTCGTAGCAGCAACGAATCAGGTCCAGGTAGCAGCAAGCCAGCTGGAGTAGCAGCAAACCAGCTGGAGTAGCAGCAAGCCAGCTGGAGTAGCAGCAGCAGGTATCCGTACCTGAGAGTCAGGTCTTGACAGCAGAGAGTTTCTTAAGGACGAGATGGTTGCCGTGTCGGCTCTGTCTTGGTCGTCGTAGATGGAGGAGGACGTCAGTACGTTTCTGGGAGGGCGAGATGGTTGCCGTGTCGGCTCTGTCGCGGTCGTCGGTACTGGAGGAGGACGTCAGCACTGTGCTTGAGGACGAGATGGTTGTCGTGTCGGCTCTGTCAGAGTTGTCCTGCAGTGTTCCTGTTAAGCAGCTTGAGGGTGTTTCGACGGCTCTATTGAGTTTGTCTGGTGATGCTGTCCAGAGTTATGCAGTTTTGGTGTTATGTTATGATTATTAATTTTTGCTGCTATATTGGTATGAATAACTGTATTTTGGTAACTGACTCATTTGATTATGCTTATGGTTTTGGTAATTTATTTTGATTTGATCATTTATTGTTCTGGCTTTTATTTTGCTCTGTTCTGAATTTATGTAATGTAATTATTGTGCTGGTCATTTGTTATTGTGTTGCTAATGTTTGTTTTTGACTCTTCATAATGTTTTTCTGACCAGTTAATTGTTCCTGCTCCCGTTAAGTGATTAATTCACTTGTAATAATGTTCATTGAATTTAGTTTAAATTGAACCTTGACTCAACTGTACATTATGTAAATAACTAATTTGTAATAAACTAATATTAAGGTAATTTTTTTGTATTTGTTCTGCTCCTCTCTCCTTTGTTTGTCACCTCTCGTCAGTTATTACAGCCCAATTGCTTGTTTATTTTAAAGAACCTGTAGATCTCGAGAGGCGAGATCGTAATATTGGCGACCTTAGGCCAGGGTTGGTTCTGTTTTGGCTGGCGGGGTGTGTTGCATCGGGGGAGAGTATTTTGTCTGTAAAAAAAAAATTTTTATTGAAATTTTTTTTTTCTGTTAGGTGGGGAGGTGTTAGGAACAATCGTTTGTCGATTGTTCCCTTAGTGGGTTGTTGCCTCCTTTTGTTGTTTTTGTGTTTTTCTTGCTGGCGAGCTGTCGTCTTGTGAATGGCGTCAGACTTCGTCAGTTAGGTTCGTAGCAGCAACGAATCAGGTCCAGGTAGCAGCAAGCCAGCTGGAGTAGCAGCAAGCCAGCTGGAGTAGCAGCAAGCCAGCTGGAGTAGCAGCAGCAGGTATCCGTACCTGAGAGTCAGGTCTTGACAGCAGAGAGTTTCTTAAGGACGAGATGGTTGCCGTGTCGGCTCTGTCTTGGTCGTCGTAGATGGAGGAGGACGTCAGTACGTTTCTGGGAGGGCGAGATGGTTGCCGTGTCGGCTCTGTCGCGGTCGTCGGTACTGGAGGAGGACGTCAGCACTGTGCTTGGAGGACGAGATGGTTGTCGTGTCGGCTCTGTCAGAGTTGTCCTGCAGTGTTCCTGTTAAGCAGCTTGAGGGTGTTTCGACGGCTCTATTGAGTTTGTCTGGTGATGCTGTCAGAGTTATGCAGTTTTGGTGTTATGTTATGATTATTAATTTTTGCTGCTATATTGGTATGAATAACTGTATTTTTGCAACTGACTCATTTGATTATGCTTATGGTTTTGGTAATTTATTTTGATTTGATCATTTATTGTTCTGGCTTTTATTTTGCTCTGTTCTGAATTTATGTAATGTAATTATTGTGCTGGTCATTTGTTATTGTGTTGCTAATGTTTGTTTTGACTCTTCATAATGTTTTTCTGACCAGTTAATTGTTCCTGCTCCCGTTAAGTGATTAATTCACTTGTAATAATGTTCATTGAATTTAGTTTAAATTGAACCTTGACTCAACTGTACATTATGTAAATAACTAATTTGTAATAAACTAATATTAAGGTAATTTTTTTGTATTTGTTCTGCTCCTCTCTCCTTTGTTTGTCACCTCTCGTCAGTTATTACAGCCCAATTGCTTGTTTATTTTAAAGAACCTGTAGATCTCGAGAGCGAGATCGTAATATTGGCGACCTTAGGCCAGGGTTGGTTCTGTTTTGGCTGGCGGTGGGGTGGCAGCATCGGGGGAGAGTATTTTGTCTGTAAAAAAAAATTTTTATTGAAAATTTTTTTTCTGTTAGGTGGGGAGGTGTTAGGAACAATCGTTTGCCGATTGTTCCCTTAGTGGGTTGTTGCCTCCTTTTGTTGTTTTTGTGTTTTCTTGCTGGCGAGCTGTCGTCTTGTGAATGGCGTCAGACTTCGTCAGTTAGGTTCAATAGCAGCAACGAATCAGGTCCAGGTAGCAGCAAGCCAGCTGGAGTAGCAGCAAGCCAGCTGGAGTAGCAGCAAGCCAGCTGGAGTAGCAGCAGCAGGTATCCGTACCTGAGAGTCAGGTCTTGACAGCAGAGAGTTTCTTAAGGACGAGATGGTTGCCGTGTCGGCTCTGTCTTGGTCGTCGTAGATGGAGGAGGACGTCAGTACGTTTCTGGGAGGGCGAGATGGTTGCCGTGTCGGCTCTGTCGCGGTCGTCGGTACTGGAGGAGGACGTCAGCACTGTGCTTGAGGACGAGATGGTTGTCGTGTCGGCTCTGTCAGAGTTGTCCTGCAGTGTTCCTGTTAAGCAGCTTGAGGTGTTTCGACGGCTCTATTGAGTTTGTCTGGTGATGCTGTCCAGAGTTATGCAGTTTTGGTGTTATGTTATGATTATTAATTTTGCTGCTATATTGGTATGAATAACTGTATTTTGGTAACTGACTCATTTGATTATGCTTATGGTTTTGGTAATTTATTTTGATTTGATCATTTATTGTTCTGGCTTTTATTTTGCTCTGTTCTGAATTTATGTAATGTAATTATTGTGCTGGTCATTTGTTATTGTGTTGCTAATGTTTGTTTTTGACTCTTCATAATGTTTTCTGACCAGTTAATTGTTCCTGCTCCCGTTAAGTGATTAATTCACTTGTAATAATGTTCATTGAATTTAGTTTAAATTGAACCTTGACTCAACTGTACATTATGTAAATAACTAATTTGTAATAAACTAATATTAAGGTAATTTTTTTGTATTTGTTCTGCTCCTCTCTCCTTTGTTTGTCACCTCTCGTCAGTTATTACAGCCCAATTGCTTGTTTATTTTAAAGAACCTGTAGATCTCGAGAGGCGAGATCGTAATATTGGCGACCTTAGGCCAGGGTTGGTTCTGTTTTGGCTGGCGGGGGTGTGGCAGCATCGGGGGAGAGTATTTTGTCTGTAAAAAAAAAAATTTTTATTGAAATTTTTTTTTCTGTTAGGTGGGGAGGTGTTAGGAACAATCGTTTGTCGATTGTTCCCTTAGTGGGTTGTTGCCTCCTTTTGTTGTTTTTGTGTTTTTCTTGCTGGCGAGCTGTCGTCTTGTGAATGGCGTCAGACTTCGTCAGTTAGGTTCATAGCAGCAACGAATCAGGTCAGGTAGCAGCAAGCCAGCTGGAGTAGCAGCAAGCCAGCTGGAGTAGCAGCAAGCCAGCTGGAGTAGCAGCAGCAGGTATCCGTACCTGAGAGTCAGGTCTTGACAGCAGAGAGTTTCTTAAGGACGAGATGGTTGCCGTGTCGGCTCTGTCTTGGTCGTCGTAGATGGAGGAGGACGTCAGTACGTTTCTGGGAGGGCGAGATGGTTGCCGTGTCGGCTCTGTCGCGGTCGTCGGTACTGGAGGAGGACGTCAGCACTGTGGCTTGAGGACGAGATGGTTGTCGTGTCGGCTCTGTCAGAGTTGTCCTGCAGTGTTCCTGTTAAAGCAGCTTGAGGGTGTTTCGACGGCTCTATTGAGTTTGTCTGGTGATGCTGTCAGAGTTATGCAGTTTTGGTGTTATGTTATGATTATTAATTTTTGCTGCTATATTGGTATGAATAACTGTATTTTGGTAACTGACTCATTTGATTATGCTTATGGTTTTGGTAATTTATTTTGATTTGATCATTTATTGTTCTGGCTTTTATTTTGCTCTGTTCTGAATTTATGTAATGTAATTATTGTGCTGGTCATTTGTTATTGTGTTGCTAATGTTTGTTTTGACTCTTCATAATGTTTTTCTGACCAGTTAATTGTTCCTGCTCCCGTTAAGTGATTAATTCACTTGTAATAATGTTCATTGAATTTAGTTTAAATTGAACCTTGACTCAACTGTACATTATGTAAATAACTAATTTGTAATAAACTAATATTAAGGTAATTTTTTTGTATTTGTTCTGCTCCTCTCTCCTTTGTTTGTCACCTCTCGTCAGTTATTACAGCCCAATTGCTTGTTTATTTTAAAGAACCTGTAGATCTCGAGAGGCGAGATCGTAATATATAGGTATTCAGAAAAGGCACTTTGCTCCGGGTGACAAGGTTTTGGTATTGCTTCCCATGCCTAGAAGCCCCCTCTAAGGTCAGTTTTCAGGTCCATGGAAAATCCTTAAGAAAGTGAGCGATGTAAATTATCTAACTGAAATCCCCGAACGAAGTTGTACAACCGAAAATTTGTCATGTAGAAGTAGAGGTACAAAGAGTGTCACTGGTAAATGTAGATGTAGAGGTAGACCCAATTGTAGATGATGAATTGTCCATTCATCCTAGTGGTTTGTCCAACAATTCCGATATTTTGAATAATTAAAGTCTTCAATTTAAGCATTTAGAGGCCGATAAGGTAGCAGCTTTGACTGACTTAATCAACAATTATAAAGATTTATTTCAGGATGCATCAGGGAGAACAACTGTATTAGAACACGATGTTGATGTTGGAGAGGCGCAGCCTATAAAACAGTGCCCTTATAGGTTGAACCCCTTTAAGAGGGATATAGTCAAAGATGAAATCAAACGTTTGTTGGATCACGACCTCGTAGAGCGCAGTTGTAGTCCCTGGAGCTCTCTAGTGGTTTTGGCTAAGAAAGAGGGTGGTCAACATAGACTTTGCTTTGACTATGGTAAAGTTATTGAAGTAACTAAGACAGACTCTTTCCCCTTGCCCCGAGTGGAGGATTGTATAGACCGTACTGGGTCTGCCAAATTTATTAGTAAGTTTGATCTATTAAGGGGATATTGGCAGGTCAGTCTTACACCCGGGGCTAGGAAAAAATCTGCTTTTGTGACAGGTGACGGTCTGTATGAGTGAAGGTGATGCCTTTTGGTATGAAAAATGCAGCTGCCACCTTTCAGAGACTAATAAATTTTATTACCTGTAATTTGGGGGGTTGTGTAGTTTATATAGACGACTTAGTCATTTATAGTGATGACTGGGACACACACCTTAGGAGAATAAGGGCCCTACTTGAGGAGTTGAGGAAAGCTGGATTGGTGATTAATCTAAGGAAGCAAAAGTAATTTATGTAGGCCACGAGATTGGTTTGGGCAAGATCGCTCCAAAACAGGTTAATGTTGAGGGCATATCAGCTTTTCCAGCACCCCAGAATAGGAGGGGAGTACTTGGTATGGTAGGATACTACCGGCGATTTATCAAGAATTTTTCGGACATTCCTACTCCTTTGACTAATTTGTTGAAAAAGGATATAAAGTTTTCCTGGGATGATAAATGCCAAAGGTCATTTGAAAACTTAAAATTAACTTTGGTTAGTTACCCATTATCAAGATCCCCTAATTTTTCATTAGCTTTTTGCTTAGCTACAGATGCTAGTGATACAGGTATGGGTGCAGTGTTGCTGCAGGAGTATGAGGAAGGAATACTACACCCAGTGGCCTACTTCTCCAGAAAGCTGTCTGCAACAGAGAGGAAATACTTTACGGTGGAAAAGGAGGCTCTGTATTTAGTGAAGGCCATTATTCACTTTAATCCGTCATCTTATCCCATTAAAGTTTTTGCAGACCATAATCCTTCAGTCTTTATCAATAGGTTTAAAGAGAAAAACTAGCATATTTTACACTGGAGTTTGATACTGCAGGAATTTATGCATCAAACACGTCTCGTGTAAGGATAATGTAGTGCCAGATGTTTTGTCCAGAGCCTACGAAAAGGCCTGAATTACTTAATTCTGGTTCCTTTCCAGGATTTTTAGTTTTTGTTGATCAATCTAAAACAATTTTTTATTAAACTTTCCTTATCCAGGATTCTCATACCTGCTTAGGATGAAGTTTGTGATTTTTTAAACTAAAATTTTTGTTGTTCTTTTGATTGCTTTTAAAAAATTCAAAGTAAAGTCTGGAGTTTAACTTTCCTCTTGAATAGTGTAAAATTTCTAGAAAAAAATTTTTTTTTCTTATGGTGGGGAACTGCAATAATTGTATGCAAGTTATTCGCAATTTAAATTTATTCATGACTTTAACATAGTTTTTTGTTTTGCTCAGTCACAAGAAACTGAATTAAGGTAAGAAACCGAATTAGGGTCTTTTTCCCCCCACCACAGGTTTTTCTGTGTTTAAGTGGTACTTTGCCCATGAGTGTTCTTTTTTTTTTTCTTTTCATGTTTTGGTCATTCGACGGCTTGCTTGTTATCCCGTTCTCGATGCATTGTGGGATCCTCTTGGGCTAGTATGTGGGAGTGTGTTCAGCTATTTCATACTGGAAGGACAGCTTTTACCTACGGCTTTATGTTGGCAGTATCTTTGGGAGTGTTAGATCATGACCTTGGAGGATTGTTTACAGGACACCTGGGGGCTTTGCTGTGATCCTTCGTCTGCAGAGGATTACCTCTTCTTGGTCCTGTGCATTGGTTATGCTCCTGTGCCTCCCAGAGTTCTCCTCCACTGATTTTCCTGCCTTACCTGTGCTACTTGCAGGTGTGATATTGGGGCTCCGCAATCGCCACTGCCACCATGCTTGTCCTTCAGAGTCGTGGCAAGGCTTACTCTGTATGATACACGTAGCAAGGGCATATGATTTATTCATTTCTTCTTGGGGACACCACTGATGTGTGTCAGTTTTCACCCTGCCAGTGTATAGTGTTTCTTCGTGTCTTTTGGATAGCCTTATTGTTACATTACTCCAGTGTTCCTTTCCATCATCGATTTATATATATTCCTCATGGCATATCGATCATTAGTGTAAATATTAGTTTTTTGTTCGATATTGTATAAATTATAGGAACAGGTTTAAGGTTCTCTTCTGTCTACTTTTTCTCTCAGTGTTGTACGATGGAGTTAAATGCGTACTGGCGTGTAAGATAAATTCCTACCTCTCCCTTATTTCTTTCCCTTCGACTTGATGAGCGAAAGTTAGCTAGGCGAATGACCGTAGTATCTGTTTCGTTACTGAATATGTTTCTACCTCCCTAAATATTCAACTTTTTGGGGACTGTCTAAATTTATCAAGATATCATTTGTAATAAATTTGTTTGGTTATTTGCTAGTATTTTTATCCCTCTCTGAGTATCCCATATTGTCCTCTTGTGCTACTATGATCTGGCTCTTTGAAGTATTCTAAAAAAAACCACTGTGGCCCTGATCATTCAGATGTGAAAGAACCTGATCTTGGTAATATCGAAGGTGGTCATTACAATAAATATATATATATATATATATATATATATATATATATATATATATATATATATATATATATATATACATATATACATATATAAATATATATATTATGTATATATATATATATATATATATATATACATATACATATATAAATATATATATTATGTATATATATATATATATATATATATATATATATATATATATATATATATATATATATATATATATATATATATAAATATAATATATGTTAACGGCCCCGGGTTCTAAGGGCCATCTTTATTGAGGTGTATCTGTTTTAAGAACAGAATCAAAACATCTCACTTTTCTTGAGATGTCTCTGGTAGCCGTGGCACTTCCTTGGGTCAGCAGATCCCTTCTTTTATGTCAAAACTTCTCTCCTAAACCTATCTTTACACAAAGGCTTACTGAAATGTGACACTGATATACAAAACTAGACTTTATTGACAAATTTAACGAGAGTAACCCAGCAAAAGCTATGGTCATGAAATGGAGTGATTCACACCCTCTATCAATTGAAAACATAACTGGAGAAAATACTGTTTCACAAACAAGCATAGTCATAATTTTATGCCAAGCAATACTAGTGAATAACTCCCTTGTTATGAAGCAAAGTAATAACGTCGTAACGACCACAATAAAAATCATATCGTATATAAGAGTAAAAACACCACTTCCTAAATATTCGTCTTCCAGGACAGTGTTCGATTCCTGTTGTAAGAAACATTTCATTATATTAAAATCCTGGAATGAATGCACATATTCAAGACAGAAATAAAAAATGTACAAATGGGCAATTTCACTATGTACCCATCGTTCAGTTTCACTGCTTCCAAACTGGGGGTTTTCCTTCTTAAGTCTGGAAGAGATATAAATGTCACTGGCCGATTTTACTTACGTTCTATGGCCGTAAATAATGTATCTTCATGGCAGTCATCTTAACACAATTCACCACTAACCAAATAGGCCCAGATCTCTTAGTCCAATGCCCTTGTAAAGAGTCTATCCCCCGGATAATATACCATGGGAGATTGCACACACACATGCACATACCCCACCGGAACCTGGCACTTCTGGCGCATCAGTTCAATACTCTATCATGCTGTTTCCATGTGTTTGGACCATGATCAGATAGTTCTCTGCATCTGACTGGGCAAATTCCAATGTCAGCACATGTGCACCTGCCATGAGACCACTGACAGATCATCACATATCTCACTGTTGTCCAATGAGAACCCAGACTTAATAGGAGCTCGGACCACCTACTTCTGGACATCTTCGTCCAGATACGCTAACTGTCCAATTGAAAGTTCAGTAAGGGCCAACTAAAAAATCATAGCAAACTGATTGCACTAGATACAAAAATTATGTGTCTCGTAACACAGATGTTATTCCAATAACAGTTCGTTCAGGGAACGCAACACTTGATATCTTGCATTCTTGGTGATCCAACTACGCTGGAAGGCCTGCGACTGCGCAAGCCCATGGTTTCCTTCACATCCTGAATTCCTGGCGATCCAACTATGCTGAATGGCTTGTGACTGCACAAGCCCATGTTGAATGTGGCGCTTACGAATCCTTTGTGCCCAAGAAATTTCTCCCGGCAACGACGACGATTTGTAGACGTCCTGTGCGACATCTCTCCAAAACCCTGGATCTTCTCACGAAAGTGCATGTGTAGAAACCTAAAGGCATACCACACCCGGCCCCCATATCTAACTTGTATAAGTTGAGGCACATAGAAGACATTCCATACAGCTCTGCTGTGAGGAAGTGGTGTCTTACGTAAGTCGGTCATATCGACAGTCAACTCAAAAAGGTAACTAGTCTACTCACTATGCCATATGATTACTGAACTATTAAAACTACTAGGGCAAAGGTCATATGATAAAAATGTGAAACAATTCAAAGTTGCTAACTGGAATTTCCACAATCAACCCACTATCAGGTACACTAAGATACTATTTATACAAATTCTTCCCAATAAAAATTACCCGAGAAACCTACCAATATCTTGAATTCATTAAAGGCAATCCTAAATGTCTAAGAGGTAACATATCTTGTAAAGTCAGATATGTAAAGTCATCAAAGTTTTACCCTGGTTAGCAAATACTGTGGAAACCTGCTCAATTCTCAGCAAAATAGCAATTGACATACTGGCAATCGCTCGTAAGATCATAACAACTACAATTACCAATGGCACAGCCCTCTTAATTCTAAAAGAGAACTGAAAAATCCAAATACCCAAATTTGGAAGCCATATTAAAGTCTTCCTAATCCTATCCTAAACCCCACTGATTTACCCAAACCTGTAAAAACCTAAAGATCAGACAAATTCCATCCGATACACTAAATACACACACACCCCCTGCGAAAACAAAATCCTAAGTAACAAAACCTTATTCTGTACTCTATATTCAAAGATATTGCGTCAGACGACTACCACACATCATAATATTCTTACGTAATGACACACGGGCCTAACCTTACTACGAAATTAGCCCATGTCACGACTTACAAAGTCATGTGAATGGAACCATTAACTCAACAGATTACTAACACCAAATGAGAACAATGAAGTCCCTAATGCAGATGAGATCCATAAAAACAAAAAAAAAAAAAAAATTCATATATCTATGAAACTACGGTATTTTGCACTTAATTTTAACTAAGTATTGCACAAATAAGAGCAAAAACTGAACTCAGACAATTAAATATTTGTATAACTCTACAGACAAACGTCCTCCCCAGTTAAAAAAAAAAAAACTACTACAAGTTATGCCCATTTCCAGGAATTAACCCATACGATTCCCATTAACCCGTCTTTTTAATTTTAGATACATGTGTCAACCATGACACACCTTGTTTTCATCTAGAACAACAAATCTATTCACCTTCTTTGATTCAACAACACGGAATGGACCTTCAAATTTAGGACCTAGCTTATAGTTCAACTGATTCCTGACATTTATCTTCACAAAAACCCTATCTCCAACAGCCACTTTAACTCTATCTGGCTTTGCATTGCTCCTGTCTACCATGTCTCGCATTTCCATTTCAAGATTCTTAGCAACAAGTGCATGTCTCTCTTTCGCGGTGCATACAAGCGATTTGACTGTTTATCACCCGATGAAATAGGCAACAAATTGAACGCACCCTGCGCTGGGTAACCAAACATTACCTCACTGGGAGACATTCCAATGGTATTGCTTAACATAGTTTTAATACTCTGTTGCACCTGTGGAATATAGCAATCCCAATTTGGATCACTAACCCCTACGGTCATCAGAAGAGCTTTGATGATCTTCCTATTTGCTTATTCACACAAGCCATTCGCTTCTGGTCTGTAGGGAATAATAGTGACTTTCCAAATGCCCATTACATCCGCAAGACACTCCAACGCTTTATTCACGAACTCCCGACCGTTATCTGTAACTGACTAACAAATTACCCTCTAATTCAAGCCCTGCAAAAGGCAGCTTATAACCCTTCCTAACTAATTCCCCTCTAAGAAACGCTTTTGCGTCTCTCAGAATTTCATCATCATCTTGTTTGGATTCTACTAAACTAATATCCCAGTCTATACCATCCCCGGGTACATAACACACATGAGTACCCTCTTCATCAGCAAAACTTCTAATAAGGGCGTCTGCTACAACATTCTGTCTACTCTATATACTTAAGCTTAGCCTCAAAATCCCTGATTGTCAAATACCACCGAGCTCTTTTTGGGGAAAGTTTCAGCTTACTAAAAAGATCCAAAAATGACTTATGATCTGTCAGAACCTCTACTTGATTGCCAATGAGTAACATTTTAAAGTGTAACAGACTAGACACTACAGCAAACGCCTCTTTGTCTATTACCGACCATAACCTTTCATTACTACCCCGTGTCTTAAACTTCCTACTGTAAAATGCAATCGGATGGAGTCTTCCATCGAACTTCTGCATACAGCATGCCCCTATACCATCATAACTAGCGTCTGTTACCAAGGTGAAAAGACGTTCCAAATCAGGAAACTTCAACACTGGGGGATTTACCAAGGCATCCTTCATCTTCTGAAAAGCTACTTGCTGTCTATCTCCCCATACAAACTGCACATCATCCCTCAGAACATCTGTCAAGGGAGATGCCAGAACAGAAAAACCCTTCACAAATCTACAAAAAATCCAGCAATCCCTGAAAATGACCGAAACTGCTTCTTATTCTTGGGAGTAGCAAAATCTACCATTGCCCTAACTTTATCATCATTCACTCTAACACCCTCTTTAAAAATGACATGACCTAAATATACCATCTACCTCTTGAGAAAATTACACTTAGCTAACTTTATCTTTAAACCCGCTAATCTAAGCCTCCTAAAAACTTCCCTAAGAACTTCTAAATGTTCCTCTACTGAATCAGTGGCAACTAGGATGTCATCCAAGTAAATAAAAATTTTTTACCTAACAAGCCAGGCAAAACTGTATTCGTTAGTCTAGTAAATGTCATTGTACTGCCTTCTAAACCAAACGGCATTTATATGAACTCATAATGCCCCTTCGGCAAAGAGAAGGCCGTGTACTCTTGACTCTCCTCGCTAAGCAGTACTTGCAAACACCCTTGCATCTGATCAATTGAGGAATAAATACTTTTACCCCCAATCTCTATAAATAAATATGGCAAACACACCACTGGGTAGCGATCAGGAATGGTTTTCTCATTCAACTTCCTAAAGTCTACACAAACTCGGACTGAACCATCCTTCTTAGGCACTGCCAACAACAGGAAATTAAAAGGTGAGGAACTAGGCCTAACAATGCCTTCTTCCTCCCACTTATTAACCTCTTGCTCTACCTGTTCCCTAATCTTAAATGGAATCCCATATGAAGGAACAAAGATAGGCTTAGTTTCGTCCTCCAACTGCACCTTGTGTTCTAACATTTGTTAATCCCTTTGAGTGCGACTATGTCCGCAAACTCGGCCAGAACATCTTCTACACTGCCAGCAAATTCTTTATAATCAGCATTGGCTAACTGATCCCTAAAAACTTGCCTTCTAGCCGGTAACTCTGCTTCAGAAAAACTACAAAAATCCCCGACAATATTCACTGAATTATCTTCATCCACCCAGTCAACAAAGCCGATTACATAAGTACCCTTCTGGTAATTGCGAACTGAATCATTACAGTTTAGCAATTCCACACAAGTATACCCTGCACTTGACACATTATTTATAGAACCCATACACAATACCCACTTCAGCTTCTCGCTACATTCGTCCACACACATCTGTCTGGATTTATGCACTCCTTTCACTCGAACTGTCACCATCACAACCATACCCGGACCAAGCACCACATCACCCGCCAAAACTCCCTTATAACACTTCTCATCCCCCGACACATATTCCTCATTTACCCCTGGATCCTCATGTACACCCGATCCATTGTCATCCACCACCTTACATCCGTCCCCTCATGCGTCACAAACATGCTAGGCACTCCCACAGTTATACCGCATACTGTAACCCCGTATGAACCAAGATTTTCCGTCTCCGACAGGATGACCCAGTAACAATGTATTCCCCAAAGCACCCCCTTGTATAACCAAAAATGGTTCTGTCAAAGATCTACCCCCGAGAGATAAATCTACATCTACGTATCCCAAAGTCTGTAACCTATTTGCTTGAACATCGCATACAGCTTCCTTAGCAGGTCTCAAAGAACGATCGGGAAACATCGATCTGAACAACTCATGATTCATCAGAATAATAGAGGTGCCTGTATCTCTTAAGTATATCTTAGTTTAACCAGACCACTGAGCTGATAAAAACCCTTACATTTATCCCATGTATAGACCCAATTACAACTGGCTTCAACCCTAAGGGTTCTTCCAGAAGTCCCATATCTCAAGAAACACCCATCCAGTTTTCCTTTACAATTGATCGGTCTTTAGACAATGTCTGCCGATCACAAGATCCACTCGAAAAATCCGTGTGAGGAACTTTCTTATTTAACCTACCAAAGTTCTGAAATGCAGGCCTCCCATTATACTGTCTCCGAGACGGGCAAGACCGCCAAGGATGACCATAACTCTTACAACTGCCACACTACTTTACTCAGCAAAATCTCTTAATGTGTCCCTGCATATTACAATTAAAACAACGAACTCCTGGGATCTGACAGCTCAAGCCAACCATCGATCTTTAACTATTCCGAATTTCAACAAAATTCTTCGGACTGTGGACTGAATCTGCCCTTCCTACACAACCAAGAAAAGAGAATGGGAATCCACTCTCACATATAGAAAATGGGGCTTGACCAGACGGACGCAAGAGAGCAACAACCCACTCTGCCTATCACCCCTCCGAGGTATGCCGAAGCACACAGAAAAACCGCTGAGCACACACTTTGAATACATGTCTGCCTCTCTTGTTGTCAAGGGACTAGATTGCTGAATAAGCTTATAGCAACTGCACCCACTTTACATACACACACGTATGCACCCAAAATAACACACGTATGTGTAATTATAAAAAATAAGAAAAAACAGTATAAAAAACACTAAGAAATGTACAGTAAACCCCCATATTCACGTTCTCACGATTCACAGACTCACGTGATTGCGGATTTCTCTGTAGAATGTAGCTATCCATTATTCGTGGAAAATTCACCCATTCGCGATATTTTTCACTAAGAAATATTCACTAATTACTGTATTTTCATATCATTTTCATGACTAAATGTACTTTTTGTGATAAAACTATTAAAATACTCAGGTATAACCATTTTTAGAGGGTTTTTCTTGTGTTTAAATTATCAAAATAGGCAGTTCTACGTGTTTTAGAGGGGTTTTAAGTATTCGCAGACTTTAGCTATTTGCGGGGGGGGGGGTACGCATCCCCCGCGAATACAGGGAGTTTACTGTATACACACTTGTGTAAGAAATGTTTGCACACAGTAATTCAACAAATGTCAAATAAATTCGTACCCAATTACCAAAGTTCCCAGATATAACACAACAATAAAATACTCCCTTTATTAAACCCTAAACGCCGATGTGAACTGCTGATTGCTATATATAAAAAAACAAAGATATCAGACACGATCAAAAGTAAAATGCATTGCTCAGAGTACAGCGAAGCAAGCAAGACGCTCCGCCCAAACTAATGACGTCACTGACACATCGCTCAGGCGATGCCGTCACTACAGCCACCACCACAAAAAATTAGCTGCAGTGCAATGAAAAGTCCAATTTGACATTAAAATAACAACAAAAAAAAGATGATACCATTTACGTACGCTTCTGCATAACGGAGCATGAATCCTCTCAACAACGACAGAGAGAGAGAGAGAGAGAGAGAAAAAAAGAACACACTCTTGCACGTATCTTCGCGTTTTAACACACACAAGTGGTCACAATACTGCAATTACTTTACACTATACACATTAACATATCCCTAAACACTCCCCAATATGAACTAACGCCCTATTAATATCCATACTAACACCTTGAGCCCTGAAACGCATTCTTAAACACACACAAAGAGACTTAGCACTGACTCGCCGCGTGTCGCTCGACAACAACTCCCTAAGCTGAATCACTGACCCATCAAAATCTATTCTGAGACGTCAATACTAGCATTACTAAAATATGTCTCTTTGGAAGCATATCCCTTACTATCTATTTATCTGTCTATGTCTAACACCGCTGACAACCACTGTTGACGGCCCCAGGTTCCGAGGGCCATCTTTATTGAGGTGTATCTGTTTTAAGAACAGAGTCAAACATCTCACTTTTTTTGAGGTGTCTCTGGTAGCCATGGCACTTTCTTGGGTCAGCAGATCCCGTCTCTTTTGTAAAACTTCTCTCCTAAACCTATCTTTACACAAAGGCCTACTGAAATGAGACACTGATATACAAAACTAGACTTTATTGACAAATTTAATGAGAGTAACCCAGCAAAAGCTATGGTCATGAAATGGAGTGATTCACACCCTCTATCAATTGAAAACATTACTAGAGAAAATACTGTTTCACAGACAAGCATAGTCATTATTTTATGCCAAGGAATACTAGTGAATAACTCCCTTGTTATGAAGCAAAGTAATAACGTCGTAACGACCACAATAAAAGTCAAATCGTATGTAAGAGTAAAAACACCACTTCCTAAATATTCGTCCTCCTGGACAGTGTTTGATTCCTGTTGTAAGAAACATTTCATTATATTAAAATCCTGGAATGAATGTACATATTCAAGACAGAAATAAAAAATGTACAAATGGGCAATTTCACTATGTACACATCGTTCAGTTTCATTGCTTCCAAACTGGGGGTTTTCCTTCTTAAGTCTGGAAGAGATATAAATGTCACTGACCGATTTTACTTACGTTCTATGGCCGTAAATAATGTATCTTCAGAGCGGCAATCTTAGCACAATTCACCACTAACCAAATAAGCCCAGATCTCTTAGTCAATGCCCTTGTAAGAGTCTATCCCCAGATAATATACCGTGGGAGATTGCACACACACACACACATACCCCTCCGAAACCTGGCACTTCTGGCGCATCAGTTCAATGCTCTATCATACTGTTTCCATGTGTTCGGACCATGATCAAATAGTTCTCTGCATCTGGCTGAGCAAATTCCAATGTCAGCACAAATGCACCTGGCGTGAGAGAGCCACTGACAGGTCATCACATATCTCACTCTTGTCCAATGAGAACCCAGACTTAATACATACACACACACATATATATATATATATATATATATATATATATATATATATATATATATATATATATATATATATATATATATATATATATATATATATATATATATATATATAGGCAGTCCCAGGTTACAAAGGACTTAGCTTATGGCGTTCTGAGTTTACAATGCTCTTCAAATATATTATTTAAAAATTATTTCCCAGATTACAACACGTTCTGGGTTTATGATGCTGACCCAACAGAAAAAATATGGGTCCAAAATGGGTCCAAAATTATTTGAATGGTCAAAATTTGGAGTTTTTTTTAATGAAAAACTCAATAAAAATGCAAGTTATGTCATTTTCAAGACACCCAAAGGATTAAAAGTAAGAGTTTCTTACGAGTTTTGATGATATTTCAGACGACGCCGGTCCAAGGCCGATCTGATCGGAAGAAATAAAATTTACATTCGTAGAGCAATATTCACTAATTACTGATTTTTTTTTTATTTTCATGACTAAAATTTTTTTATTCACTAATTTTCAAATATTGATATTAAGGTAACCACGGAAAAGTATGAATAAAATTTTAAATTAAAATCCAACAAAATCACAAAACAGCTTACCGATGTGAACAAACTCAGTTCCCTCGTAGAGCAATATTCACTAACCACTGATTTTTATTTTATTTTCATGACCAAATGATAAAAAAATTACTATTTTTCAATTATTAAGGTAACCACAAAAAGTATCAATAAAATTTTAAATTAAAATCCTGCGAAATCACAAAACAGCTTACTGAAGTGAACAATACATTTTTTTTTTATAAAAAATTGATTTAGTAATTTTCAAATATAAATATTAATGTATTCTTCTTTCTCTGTAATATTTCATGAATATCAGTCTTGATATTTAAGTAACGCCAACCGTCCATATCTCTTGGCTAGAGGGATTGGAAAGAGCCAATAACAGAGTTTTCAACATCACCCCTCTCTCCATGTCGACATGCTATTGGTTGGAGGACTGGAGGTAGCCAATAACAGTTGAAGCAACCCCCCACTCCCCCCCACCTTCTCTATGACGACACACAATTGGCAGAAAGGGTGGGATTTTAGCCAACAACAAACATTGCACTTCTGATATGAGAGAGAGAGAGAGAGAGAGAGAGAGAGAGAGAGAGAGAGAGAGAGAGAGAGAGAGAGATTTTTTATACATATATAACATATATGCTTATTTGTTTGTTATAGTTTTATAGATAAACACGACTTACTTTGCCATACATTTTTTCATATTTTTCACTATAATTACTTTTTGCATTTCAATAACTAGGAAAAATTGGGTTAGATTTTACATATTTCTGTGAAATTCCAAGTCTTTTTCTGGTAGATAAGCAGTGAGGCAAACAGTCACTCTCCCTCTCTCTCATAAACAGCAGAATGGTCTAAATTTGGAGGAGTTTTTATGAAAAACTCACTAAAAATGAAGGTTATGAAGTTTTCAAGACACTCCAAGGATACAAAAAGGATTAAAAGTAAGGTTTTCTTATGATATTAATGCTATGCCAGACCTGTATGATATATCGATCCTAATTCACATCATTACTCCCAACAGTGACTCTGAGAGCCTTAATTGCTTTCCTAATGGCCCATTCACATAACCCATTGGCTTTCGGTCTACAGAGAATAATAGGTACTTTCCGAATTCCCATAACCTCCACAAAACACGCTAATGTCTTATTCACAAATTCTCTCCCATTATCTGTAATAAGTACCTCAGGAACTCCGTAACGGCAAATATACCCATTGAAAAATGCAACAGCAACCTCTTCTGCCATCTTATGCTTCAAAGGGAAAATCTCTACAAACCTAGTTAATTCATCCACAATAACCAACAAATGTCTGTGGCCATAACTAGACTCACAGGAATAGGACAAAACATCCATGTGAACCTGTTGGAAAGGTATACTGGGGATAGGAAACGAACCCAATTTACAATAAGTAATCCTCGCTGTCTTGTATGCATTACAAACTGAACATCATCTCACAAAATTCTCCATTGATGCAAGCATGTGAAAAGTTTATAGGTCACAAGTATCTTATGAATTACAATACACAGTAGATGTTTAATTAATAGGTGTGGCGAAAGACACTCTGAAGAACCTTGAGAGGATGATTAGCTGTTATCTGACTCGTTTCCTAATTAAGTAAAACTGTTACGTCGGGTATTCTCAAGACGTGGGAACTCGCCACAAGACTTCATGAGTGTGTTCGCTGGAAATGTCCAGGTTCTGGTAAATGCGTTAGTATGTGCATTTCTTTTGGACAGAGTCCCAGGGTTAAAAGGGATTAGTTATCAGAAAAATGATCATTCGAAGACCAAAACTGAACATTATCAAAAGTCTTCAGTGAAGACTCTGTGGTTTGAGACCTGTCGATTAAGACTGTGAACATTGCTGTCTGGAGGTAGGAACCACTTTTGATTTCCCAAATTGTAGATTGTTTCTTTCATTTATATATGTCTCTTGTGTCAAGCATTTATAGATTATGTGTACTTTATAAATAACATGGGAGGAATTCCATATCTTTAGTTTTATGCATTTTGTTTAATAAGGGTTTTATTTGACTTCTTCAGATGTTTCGCTGAAAAAGAGGTTAAAGATATACTCACTGGGAATGTACTGGACTTTGACTTATTTGGCCTATTGTGAGATAATGATGTAGAGACAATGCTTAGTTAAACATGATGGACTGTAATATGATTGATGTTTTGGTGAACATTAATATTTCCATTTCATTACATCTCTTATTTCTGACAATCCAGTTATGTCACGAACGAACTCTCGACCGGAAACCAACAACTTTTGGTCGCTGGAACATTCTGATGTAGTTAGGGCATTGTTCAAGGAGCCATGCACTTTGTGTCCATGGGTAGGGAAGCTGACCACAGGCTTCCTCAACACTGACTCACAAACACGTAGGCACTGATTCACTCGCCCAAAATATCTCGGGCTAACCAGAAATGCTTAAAAAAATAAAATATATATCACTATTCTTAATGCTTTTCATATATATATATATAATATATATATATATATATATATAATGCTATAATAAAAATATATAATATATATATATATATTATATATATATATATATATATATATATATATATATATATATATATATATATATATATATATATATATATATATATATATATATATATATATATATATATATATATATATATATATATATATATATATATATATATTAAGTATATATGGAGATGATGCATAACATACCAAAGCTTGCCATATTGTGCAGATGTGTCTTCAGTGTTTATTCAGCACCTACAGTTCAGTCACTTTTGAGATTCAGCGTTGTTCGTCCGGTTGGAAACCTAGGAGATTCCGTTCACATGAGATCGCAAGTGACAATCAGTGATTGTTCAACCGATGACCAGAACACTGTTCAACATGGTGCTTAGATACAGCAACATGTGACAATGACTGAAATTTCCACCATTATGCTATGGAACTTTTTGGTCTGGATATAATCAGATTTGGGGTGTGTAAAATGGAAATATACATGCATACTCGCTAAGGTGCGAGTGCTCTGGTGAAGAGCTTTTCATTCTTTTGTAAGAAACATAAGTGCCTGGACACGTTTTGGGATACAAGGGAATTGAAATTCCTTGTGCAGAATGTAAGTGTTGAACTTTAAACTTCCTAACCTTCGCAAGTGTTACCATTATTATTTAGTGATTGTTCTTTTTGACATTATTTAACATTTTATCTCATGTGCTTTGATGTTTATAAACTGGGGTCTAATAGAGATGGTTCTGTTCTTCCCTAGGGATGTTTCTATGGACCCATGATTGATTGGGGAGGATATGCTCCTGGTTTGGTGAGTATTTAAAATGGCTGATGGGAAAAGTGGTCGTTTTTTAATGGAACAGTGACAGAAATGACTTTGAAAGTTATGTACAACAGACTTCCGTGAAATCAAGGGTAGCTTAAAGACACAGTGGGAAACAAGAAACAATCCCCACATATCATATTTGACATGAAAAGGGAACTCTCGGCCGCAGACAACAAGATACCAACAGAACTCAGGTAAGCCCAAAGGGGCCCTTTGTCAAGGTTCATCATCAACCCCTTTAACAGTTTACTGGCAGGCAGAAATTAATTGCATTACCAAGGGGGTTGACAACCCATACAGAAGTAGGAATGTGTGCAGGTGCTTGGTTTTTGCAATTAGGTAGATAAGAGACGTATTTTATGAGGCGTTACCTGGGGAGGTTGGCATTCGTGGTTGCTAAGGGGGTAGAATGCTAGCTTGCAAAATGGTTAAGACGCATCAGGGTGTCCTCAGCTCAACGCTCAGTTTTGATTAGTAGGTGATTTGGTGTGGAGCTTTGATTATCGGGTGTTGTGTGTTTTTACTGCGTTCTTATATGTGATTATGTATTTATATATTTTTAAGTAAAGTGTGGTTATAATTTAGTTGGGGTGATCGCAGTCTCGCAGCGGTGCTGGGATACGAGGAAAGAAAAGAGTGAGTGTTCGTCATCGTTTTTTTACAGTTACTTTGAGATTTCTTTTGTTTCTCTCTTCTTTTTCTCTCCTTTTTCTTTTTCTCTCTCCACTTATTGAACTGTTGTGGGGTTGAATTGTGTGGGTATCTGTAATGGGTTGTACTGTGGGGGATAAGCACTTTGCATAGTAATGCGCTTGTACATTTTTGCTGTTAGTTTTTTTTTTTTTTTTTTGCACGGAGACAGCAGGCAGCGAGGTGTAGATGGGGTGGCGTCTCGGCTTGACAACAAAGGTGGGTCTTTGTGCTTGTATAAGCATTTATCTGCCTGGAGACAGACGTCCGTACTGGGTTTGCAACTTCAGCATTTGTTGCCTGTGAGCGACTATGGGGATATTAGAAGGGGAATTTTACTTTGAGGAATTTCCTTTTTTTCTCTCTTTCTTTTTTCCTTCCTTGGAGGACCTTGCATATGGTCTAACACTCAGCTGTTTAACTGGGTTGCATATGGGGGAAGAGATTTACTCCCCTTGGGTTTTTGAATACTTGAGTATTGGGGGAATAATAATGTTTTGATTTTTTTCTTTGTGTGTGTTTTTCTTTTGTTGTTTTAGACAATATTATATGAGGTTTTAGTAGTATATGCATTTAAGATCAGGCCATGTTTGTGAGCTGACCTGGAGTTTTTTTAATTTAGGCACATGTAAGAAAAAATAGATCTGGGAAAATGGCAGGAGACGACGAGGATAAGAAAACTTTAATCCATAAGGTCACAACTGTTGCTTTAGCAATCCAGCCTTTTGGGGGGGTGGTAAATGGGGTCTTGCATCAGCCAGCTGAAATTTTTATTGAATCTGTTCAAAACCATTTGGACACAAAAAAAGATCTCAGATGAAGCGGAAAGGTTTAATGAAGCCAAAAGTTTTCTGGCTTTGGACGTGGGGGATATTGGCCAACGATGTCGTAGTTTTCAGTTTCATAAATGTCCAACTTGGGAGGACCTCAAAGGAATTCCTTAGAACTGTGTACAGGACAGCTGAGTGTGGGAATTTAGCTTGGGATATGAAAGCAGTCTACAAGATTGGGAAAGCGCAGAGCTCTATGGTAGATTTTAGTTCTCAGCTGTTTGATGTTGCAGCTGGGTATGCAGCGATTCTGTATCTATAGAGAATTTTCAAAAGTTGTTGCATTTTTCCTGGGACTTGAAAGATGTCCCTGACACAGTAGTGAGTAGTTTTGACAGCCAGATAGAACCTACATCTGATGAGGCATTGGTTTTCGCCAAGATTAGGAAGCATGTCGAAATGTCCGACGATATATAGCACCTTTTTCAATGGCACGCCGAAAGCCACGACAGTAGGCCAGAGGGCCTTCCCGCAGAGAGAATCTAATTTTACTGCCCGTGGTTTTTGCGGTAATGTGGAGAGTGACAGATGATCTAATTTTGCTTCTAGTAGTTTTCATGCCGAAGTGGAAAGGGATAGGAAATCTATAGATCGAAGGCCACAGTTCTGCTGTTTTAATTGCGATAGGCCGGGCTGTACTAAGAAGTTTTGCCAGGTTAAATACTGTGCTACTTGTCAGAGTGCAGACCATTCTTGGCAGTTTTGTCCGTCACTCAAAAGAAACAATATTAGGCCAATACCTCAGAGCTTTAGTGGTAGCTATAAGAAAGTGCCTCAAGAAGGAGAACAAAGGAAGTCTAGAAATAGACAGGATTTTTGGAGGGCCGAACAGCAAAAAGGGACCTGTACACTGTTCGTGTCATATAGGGCTTTTGGGAGATAATATATGAGAACCAAAGCTGTGGTGAAGGGAGCCGTAACTGGGTCTAGTATTTTGATTTTTGTAGATACAGGTGCTTCAGTCAGTTTGGTAGACTATGGTTTTTATCAGTCGATGTTTTCCCAGTACCAGTTAAGGCACTCAAAGGAGAAAGTGTGTGATGTACAGGCTCATAAACTGGATGTTGTAGGCGAGGCGGCTATCTGTTTTTCCCTGGGAACCAGTTAATTAAGGAACCAGTTTTGGTACTAAGAGGTGTTAATTTGGGGAATAAGATTTTACTGGGCCATCCTGCATGCAATAGGATAGGCATTTCTATATACCGTAGTAAAGGTGGCATAACTGTTGGTGAAACTGGAGGTTTTATGCCATATGTAGGTGCTGAGGAAATGCAGGGGAGTATGGCTGATGAAGGGGATGAGGATGAAATAAATGGAGACAATGAGGAAGTTCTAGATGACCAATCACACGGGGAAGCTGAGCCTAATGATGAGGGGAAGAAGGTATATAAAGCCATTTTGTTGGATGATATTATTTTAGAACCAAGTATGGTTGCTATGGTGAAAGTGAAGGTGAGAGACATAAAGGCAAATAAACAGGTGTATGTGGTGGAAGGTAATGAGAAACTTAAAGGTGTGGTGAGTACAGTTTCAGTAAACATGGAGTCAAATAATGGAGTTACATGGGTGGAATTGTTAAATTGCAATAATTCAGTTAGGAAATATCAAAGGAATACTTATACTGTAGATCTGGAGGAATGGAGTGATGATTCTGAATCAGTGGCATCAGTAGGGGAGCACAATGGATTTTCAGAGGCCGAAATGGATGTTAGAAGGGAGATTTATAGGCCACACTATAAAAAAAAATGGATTAGTTTAGTTGAATATTCAGATTTATAGTAATCATATAGGTGAAGCACACTATAAAGAATATACTGAGGGATTAGGTGAGGTTAGTTGAATATTCAGATGTTATAGTCCTAAAAGGGGATAAACTGGGATTAACAGATGTTTTAAAACATAATGTGGAGTTAGAGGAAGGACAAAGGCCCTTTATGTCCCGTCGTATAGGATACCTTTTAAGATTAGGGAGCAGGTTGAGTAAGAGGTTAATAAGTGGGAGGATTAGGCCTAGCTCGTCGTCGTTTAATTTGCCATTGTTGGCGGTAACCAAGAAGGATTGTTCAATCCATATGTGTGTGAATTTTAGGAAATTAAGTGAGAAGACCATTCCTGATAGGTACCTGGTGGCATCTGCCAGATTTAGTCATGGAGATTGGGGGGAACAATAATTATTCTTCAATTGATCTTATGAAAGGTTTTTTTTATAAGCGCCACTTAGTAAGGAGAGTAAAAGGTTGACGGCATTCTCCGTCCCTAAGGGACATTATGAATTTACGTGAATGCCTTTTAGTTTGTCAGGTAGTCCTATGACATTTACGAGGCTAGTGAATACAGTTGCATGGGTTATGTTGGGGAAACAGGTTTTCGTCTACACAGACGATATCTTGTTTGCTACAGATTCTATAGAGAAACACTTAGAAGTGCTTAGGGAAGTACTTAGGACGCTTAGAATGGCAGGTCTGAAAGTTAAACTAGCCAAGTGTGATTTCTTGAAGAGACAGATTGTATATTTAGGACGTCATTCCGAAAGGTGTTCGAGTGAATAATGAAAACGTCAGGGCGCTCACGGATTTTCCTACACCTAGGAATAAGCAAAAGATCAGATCGTTCATGGGTATGGCAGGATTTTTTCGTCGGTTTGTGAAGGGGTTTTCTACGTTGTCAGCACCTCTGACAAATGTATTGAGAGATGATGTACAGTTTTCATGGGGAGAGGCTCAGCAGATAGCCTTCCAGAGAGTCAAAGATGCTTTAATGAGTCCTCCGGTTCTAAAATTTCCGTATCTTACATTGCCTTTCATGTTAGTGACAGATGCCAGTCAAGAGGGGTAGGTGCTTGCTTAACGCAGAAATTTTAGGGTAAATTTCATCCTATTGACTTTTTCAGTAGAAAGTTTAAAACATGTGGTAGTAATGAAAGACTGATGGTGACGGCTGACAAAGAAACATATACCGTGGTGTCTAGTTTGGTTCATTTTAAGATGTTGATGGGGAATAAAATGTAAATTCTCACTAATCATAAGCCGTTGTTGGATCTTTTTAATAAGCCAGATCTTTCTCCCAAGAAGGGTAGGCAGTTTTTGACAATTAGGGATTTTGTTGCTAAGCTTTAGTATATTGAAGACAGACATAATGTGGTAGCAGATGTAACTGGTGAGTGTGTACATTGCGATATTCGTTTATTGGAAAAGAAATAAGATGAAGACGAATTTTAGCAGACGCAGAGGCGTTTCTTAGAGGGTAATTAGTGAGAAAGGGTTATAAGTTGCCTCATGCAGGTCTCGAGTTAGAGGGTAATTTGTTAGTGAGGAGAATTAAATGCAAGTTAAGAAGTAGTGAGTATAAAGGGGATACAACACAGATTGTAGTGCCCAAAGAATTAATCCTGGTGGTGCTGGATGTTGTTCAATGTAGACTTGGTAGTCCACATTTGGGGACTGACAAGACATACCAGAAAGTATGCAATCAATTTTTCTGGAAGAATATGTTTTCTTCAGTGGAGAGTTTTGTAAAGGGTTGTTCTATATGTATGTGCCATTTCAAAGGATTCAAAAGGAACTTTTCACTAACTTTTGCGAGTCGGGGTATGGTTATAGGCATTTGTTAAAGATGACAGATAAATTAACGAGGTTTGTAGAAATCTTCCCTTTAAAGAATAAGATGGTGGATGAGGTAGCAGTGACATTTTTCAATGGGTTCATTTGTAGAGATGGGGTTCCTGAGGTTCTTATTACTGATAATGGGAGAGAATTTGTGAATAGAATGTTAGAATTTGTGAATAGAATGCTAGAGTGTCTTGCAGAACTTATGGGGATACAGAAAGTATATCCACATTCTTCCGTACATATAGGCCTGAAGCTAATGGGTTGTGCGAGCGAGCTAATAGAAAGGTGCTCGAAGCCCTTAGAGTTACAGTGGGTGGTAATGATATTAAACTAATTGAGACTGATTCCTCGAAGTGGTGAGACATAGCATAAATACAATGGCTAGTGATACTATTGGTGCATTTGATTAGTTGTCCATACCTTCTCGTTGTGACGATACAATTAGATCGTTAATTGCTACAGCTGAGGAGAGACATGCACATCTTAGTAGTAACCTTGAGTCGAAGATGCAAGATATGATTGAGAGAAATAATGCGAAATCAGTCAGCACAAGAATTGCAGTTGGGGATAAGGTGTTTTTGAAAATTAATGTCCGAAATGATCTAAATTATAAATTAAGCCCCAAATTTGGTAGCTGTTTCGGATTATGTAAGAGAAGAAAGGAAATAGGTTTGTTGTTTTGAATGAAGATATAGGGATGACTAGATTAACGCATATATCTAAGATCAAAAGAGTAAATTAATAATGGGAGGGGGTTTGTTTGGCTTTTTGGGGCATTTTTTCTTTTATCGTTTTCGTTTGCTGGAGTTAAAATAATTATTAACGGTTTTGTTTTTCTTGTTTTTTATGCTTGCAGATGCTGGGATTTAGCATAATGGGTCAGTTTTTTTTAACACGGAAGTTGTGTATCATTCAGACCATTCGCATTATTTTTTTATTTTTTTTTTATTTCCATTGTATCGAGTTTTCTTTTGCTTTTTGGGGGGAGGGTGTTGGAAGTTAAAAGTTATGTATTAGTACCGCAGAGTTGCATGAGGTTTTGATGATTTGAGGAATGTGCTCAATGTGTTACAGGTCACTGTTTGGGAGGTTCAATCTCACCTAAATTTGTCAATTGCTTTCTTTACAGTGCACGCTACAATTTTAAATATTGAGAAAGAGACCGATTCATTGTTGGCAGAGATCAAAGCTCAGGTAAAAGCGGTATCAGAAGGGCATATTTCTGAAGATACGTTATCTTTTATGGTGTTGGAATCAGTTTTAATGAAAGGGGCACATAAATGGGAGTCCACTATTGTTTTCATTAGTAATGATTTTTATAGATATTTTGGACTGCTGAAGAAATATTTGTCTAACAGATGGCTAATTATAGGGATTTCGATGCATGACACGGAATCATTTCATGGTTATACTGTACGACCTTTTTCCTAGTACTGTACATGTAATATTAGTGTAGTGTTGCTAGTGGGACTAGACACTTTGTATATAATAGGGGATAAGTTTCAGTAAGCAGCTATTGATTATAGGAACAGGTGTACATTAGTCCATTATAGATATGTTTGGGATAACTGAGCGTTTGTTATGAAGAATATAGTTTTAGGGGTTAAGAGTTTTAACTGACCCATGAAGTGACTCTGACGAACTGTTCCTATTGACTGTTCCCAAAAACCCCAAGTGGGGGTGCCATTAGAAACGTCTTCAGAGGTTGTGGTCGAGGATGCGGACTGACGAAGCTGCGCCATGACACGTCGCCTTCGGTTTTGCTGGAGGGGTTCACAACTTGGATGGAGCATGCACAGTAGTCCCTACGCAAGTTGTCGACATCCGCAAGAGGATCTACAATGTGTCAACGAGGATCTTTATGCAGCACGTGCATAATCAGCATAGGGCTGTAGAACCACAGGCCATGATGGAGACTTCAACGCTGCCAGCATTACAATACATGGAGTACTTAGAATGAGCTGAACTATTACTGGAGCACAAATTGGTATTCCTATGTGTCCTTGGTGCTTTACTACAAATATGGTGGTGGCTGTTGATTTTAAATACAAGAAAATTTGCAGCTGCAGGGATTGAACTGAATGTAGAATTTAGGCCAAAGGGCAGGCACTGGGACCTATGATGTCATTCAGCGCTGAAACGGAAATTGACAGTAGAAGGTTTGAAAAGTGTAACAGGAAGAAAACCTCGCAGTTGCACTATGAAACAATTGTTAGAAGAGGGTGAAAAGTAAAGATGGAAGAAAGAGAATATGAGAAGTGGTACAGTAAAAGAAACGAAAGGGGTTGCAGCTAGGGGCCGAGGCACACTATAAGAACCTCAAATAATACCTACAGTGCACGGGGGCGACTGCAGGGAGAAGCAGGCTCCACAAGTCCTAATGGCTGTTAATCATGAGTCTGTACCATAGAAGTGAATACGTGCGGCCCATGTTGGGGGTCACGGTGGTAGTGGACCGAGCTCCTATTAAGTATATATGGAGATAATTCGTAACAAACCAACGCTTGCCGTGTTATGCAGATGTGTCTTCAGTGTTTATTCAGCACCTAGAGTCAGTCACTTTTGAGATTCAGTGTTGTTCGTCTGGTTGGAAACCAGGGAGATTCCGTTCACGTGATTGCAAGTGACAGTCAGCGATTGTTTGACTGATGACCTGAACATTGTTCGACAGGCTGCTTAGACACGGAAATTTCCATCATTAAGCCACGGAACTTACTGGTCTGGATATAATCAGATTCGAGGTGAGTAAAATGGAAATATACATGCATACGTTTGTTACGAAATCATTAAGGTGCAAAGGCTCTGGTGGACAGCTTTTCATTCCTTTGTAAGAAATTTAAGTGCCTGGACATATTTCGGGACACTAGGGAATTGAAATTCCCTCTGCGGAATGTAAGTGTTGAACTTTAAACTTACTAACATTTTTACAAGTGTTACCATTATTATTTTATCTCATGTGTTTTAGTGTGTTTATAGACTGGGCTCTAATAAAGATGGTTCCATTCTTCCCCAGGAATGTTTCTATGGACCCATGATTGATTGTGGAGGATATGCTCTTGGTTAAGCGAGCATTTAAAATGGCTGATGGGAAAAGCGGTCGTTTTTTAATGGAACAGTGACAGAATTGACTTTGAAATTTGTGCAACAGACTTCCGTGAAATGAGAGGTAGCTCAGAGACACGGTGGGAGACAGGAAATAATCCCCACTTATCATATGTGACATGCAATTATTTTTTTCCTTTATTTTGGGGTAAT
>NC_089748.1:84213298-84273298 GCF_040412425.1 Macrobrachium rosenbergii | reverse complement strand
TACAATACAATAAAACTTATAATAAAATTATAATTTACTTTGTGAAAAATAATGAAAACAAAATCGCGTGTTCTGGTGGCAACACAAAACAGAGATGGAAATGCAGGCATACGGATTATGGGGATAGGAGGAGTAGAAGGGGGGGGGAGAAGAGAGAAAGCATTTGATTTAAAAGGTGTTGCTGCATTGCTATGGTTATTTCTTATGTTAGCGTTGTATGCTGTAGAGCGTCTGCTAGATGGGAGTGATCTTTCCGCTTCTAGTTGTCTGTTCAATGTAGGTTTATGTAATAAAATGCAAACAGATTCTGCTACCATTAATCTATGGCGACTATGTTCTGTGTAGATGATAGCTGTATTCTCCACTAGCTCTTGTGTTGTAGGTTTGCAGTTGTGATGGTCTGCGTATTGTTGGAGGATGGATCCATTATTTCAATGGGCCTGTAGGCATCTTTTTAGTGTGGTGGAACTTAGACCAACGTACGTTCTTTCGGAGGACTGGCACATCCTCTCTGGGCAGGTAAAGCAGTAAACAATGTTGGCACTGTCTTCCTTGTCTGGGTTCGGGCTGGTATTATTTCTCACTATGAGAGAGGCTGTCAAATTCGGTTTGCAGTAAACACATACACGGACCTGTTCAAATAAGGCTTTAGGTGTTATTCCTCTCTTGATGATGTTGGTGATCGCCTTTTTCTCTTCCTCGAATCTATCGTTGTATTCGGTTCGATGATAAATGATGATATTTTTATCTCCGTCGCCTGGTTTTTTGGTGTCATTGGTGTACAACTGTTCTTATTTACTTCTTCAATCAGTTTATCTTGAAATCCATTATTTGTCAAGAGCTGTTTGACTCTCTCGATTTCAAGGTGGGGCTCACACCTCGTGGAGCAGTGGGTTATAGCCTGCTTTATAGTCTGGTTGCCAAATGGCATGTTGGGGTCGAACCCAGTTTTGTGGTATGGAGAAGGTTTTATCGTTGATTGTTGATTCTGGTGCTCTGACATGTCCTTAACAGGAATCAGCCGGGTGCCACTCTAGCACTCCTGGGGGAAAAAAATTACAGGCCAAAAACAAAATGGCCGCCATGCGGCATGTCGCCAATGCTAAATGTCACATCATCTTTTTCAGTACTGTTGACAGACAGGTGATCTTGGTGTCTATACCTGTCTTTGGGGTCAAGGAAGTCCTTGATTTTACTAGTTTCATATTTCAAGGTATGTAGAAAGATATATAATTTAAATTACCAATAATTATATGATAATCTACATGCTCATTGGTGGCGGTAATTTTTTTTAACATTCTTTCGTTGCAGGTCAGCTAAGACAGTATGGTCAAGCATGGATGATAAATGTTTCTTTGATTGCTCCAACATTTCCCCTAACCTCATTAACTGTGGCGCTGCTAGAGTACAAACTATCAGAGACTGTAGTATAAGGCGTGGTGATGGGCTGATTGATAAATTGCATGGTCTAGATTCTATAAGATGTCATAAAAGCTGTGTATCTACTTATACTTCTAAGCATTATCTCAAACGATATATCACAAAGAAGAGTAATGACAGCTCTGCAACAGAAACAGTAGTACCACCCAAAAGATCATGCAGATTGGGCACAACGAGATTCAACTTCAAAGAACACTGTGTATTCTGTGGTGAGAAGTGTCTACCATTGGATCCTCACCATCCAGACAGATGGAGAAAAGTATACCAGTGTCGAACAACAGGAGACTACAAGCAGAAGATATTACTCACCTGTGATGAGCGTAATGATGATCTGGCCCATAAAGTTCGAGTTAGATTAAGCGGTGCGGTTACAGATTTGCATGCAGCAGATGCACAGTACCACAATAACTGTTATAAGCACTTCATGAGCCACAAGAATATTCAAGCAGCTGCTGGAACTAAATTCAATGTCCTTCTACAAGATGATCCTGCCTTGGATGCACTGATTTGTGAAATGAAGGGTAAAAAATCACACATATGGAACTCTACTGAAATCCACGTATGGAGGCAGTAAACTGTCACGTAAAAACCTCATCAGTAACTTATTCAGTCATTTTGGTTATGATCTGCTGAAACTCTCAGGAAAGGGAGTAGCTAACATATTTGTGTTCTGCAGTGAAGCTCCTCATTTACTCAAACTTACTGATTCTAGTGATGAGGTTGACATGACATTCATAGCCAAAACAATAAAGAAAGAATGTTGTGGAAAAGCAGCCAACCAGGACACATACCAAACTCGACTCACTCAAGAAGATGTAACAAATGCTTGCAGTGATATGATCCTAATGTTGCTTGCTGAGTTGTCACCCAAACTAAACAAAACAAACGCAGCTTTACTAATAGGAAACATCATAAGTGTTCTCACCAACAAACCAACAATGTTACAGATAACTCTTGGAACCATCATGAGGGACAAATCACTTACAGAACAGTGTGCAGAATTCGGCATAACGTGTTCATATGATGAAGTGTTACGGTTCAAGAAATCAGTGACACATGCTGCCTCGAAAGAGAAAAAGTTATAAGGACTGATGGACAGTAAAACTGGCTCACTCGAGATTGGAAAATAACAAATGAAGGATTCTGATGCAGGATGGTCAACTAATTTCCATGGCCCCCTAAAGAGGAATGTAAAAACAACGACTTCTAACAAGAAGTTGACCAAGATTGATGGTACACCTGTAATTAATACTGAAATAATATATACAAGAGTCAATGGCCTTCAGCAGTCCAGAAACTTGAATATCAAAGATGTTCTTATTTATGAATTATCTGCTGTACCATCTGCACTCTTTGATGAAAATGGTGACTTGAGATCACAAGCTAAAGCTACACTCCTAACCAAATTACAAGTTGAAGTATCAAGCCGTCGCATCAACCCTCCGATGCCTATATCATTGATGGGTGTGCCTTGCTCTGGACTGTTCGTTGGCCATCTAATGGTACTGTTGAAGACTATGTGAGGAACTTCTTGGGAAGCTTCCAATACTATTTACAAATGTGTTGTGTACATCTGGTCTTTGACAGATATGCACCAAATATTACCAAGGGTGCCAGCAGATCAAACCATGCTGGTACAAATGCTAGTCGCAAACATTCACTGGCACTCCATACACCTCTGCCAGCCCAGAATGTAGGGCTAACTGTCATCTACAACAAAGCCCAACTTATCACCCTGATCACCAAATATCTCATTGATCATGTAGAAGACAACACTAATGAACTTGTCATCACTGCTGAACATCCTGTCCCCATATCCATCACAAAAGGACAAGTAAGGACCCAAACTAACCTTCATAATGCTCACGAGGAGGCTGATGTTATCATAGTGAATCAGTTGGTGTACTTGGCAGCCAGAGGTGCATCAAGCATCTCTGTGGTTTCTGATGATACGGACGTCTTTGTTCTTCTCCTGCACTTCTACTGCAGAGAAAAACTCACCTGTGAGGTGATTATGCAGTGTCCCATTGCTGGCCAGAGAACAGTAGATATAAAAGCTACAGCAACCAAGCACAGTAATATTACAGAATTTCTTCATAGAGTGCATGCATTAAGTGGTTGCGATATTACCTCATTCCTCTATGGCATAGGAAAAGCAACTGCTTTAAAAGTACTTAATAGTGGCAAGACACTGAAGTTGTTGGGTAAGCAAGATGTTTCTAAGGAAAATGTTGTCAGTGAAGCAACACTGTTCATGGCAACATGTTATGGCTCCAAATGTTGCAAAAACATGTCAGAGACATGCCATGATGTATGGATAACAACAATGGCAAATCAGAAGCTGTCAATTGCTCCAAAACTGAAGTCTCTGCCACCACCTTCAGAAGCTTTCATGCAACATGTCTACAGAAAAAAAGTTAAGTATACCTTAGTTTTACCAGACCACTGAGCTGATTAACAGCTCTCCTGGGGCTGGCCCGAAGGATTAGACTTATTTTACGTGGCTAAGAACCAATTGGTTACTTAGCAATGGGACCTACAGCTTGTGGAATCCGAACCACATTATGGCGAGAAATGAATTTCTATCACCAGAAATAAATTCTCTAACTCTTCATCAGCCTGCCTGGGAATTGAACTCCGGCCCATCGAGTGACAGTCTGAAGCTCAACCCACTCAGCCAACAAAGGGCTACATGTCTACAGAGCCCATTATCAGACACTAGTGTGGAAGTCGTCACTCATCAGTGAACCTCCTGAAGCTGCTGATCCAGTGAAGTATGGATGGACCAAGAGAAATGATAAGCTCTTCCCAGTTATGTTACCAGAGAATATATCACCCGTTCCAAATGAAATTCTCCAAATGATCAAGTGTGCTTGTTCCTCGATGTGTGCATGTTCTACCAGCAGATGTAGTTGTGTGGGTGCTCAAATGTCATGTTCAATGTTCTGTGGTTGTCGCGCTGGAGCAGATTGTAATAATGTTAATAATCGGAGCTTATTATCACAGGAAGAAGAAGATGAACTTATGACCGATGATGATTAACGTAGCATTTGAAGGACTTGAACCATACACTATGTTCTAGGTTTACATTACTTTTAAGCAATAGTTGATATTATTTGTGACCTGCATAAATATAATGCAGGGACAAAAGTGATAATGGAAGAGAGATTAATGTTTATGACTCCAAGGCTCTATTGCACAATCTATTTAGGTCATGGCCATATGTGATACTTAAAAAGGAGTTACAGTATTACCTGAATTAATAAGCATAATTGTATTGCTTCATTCTTATGTACCATAATCCAAGGCTATGCTAAAATTATCATTTACGAATTTGTTATCAAACTAGTGATTACTAAGCAGTATGTTATCTGGATTGCTACTGAATGTTAATAAGTGTACTGTACATACTACAATAAAGGCACTGTTTTTTTCACAAACTATCACCCTTTTGGACGAATATAAACCATTTCTGAGGTAGATACTCTTAATTAGTGAGCAGCAATGACTTCCTTGACCCCAAAAACATAGGTATGGACACCAAGATCACCTTTCTGTCAACAGTACTGAAAAAGATATGTGACATTTAACATTGGCGATATGCCGCTTCGCGGCCATTTTGTTTCTGGCCCGTATATTTTTTTCCCCAAGTGTGCTAGAGTGGCACCTGGCTGTTTCCCGTTGAGAACATGTCAGAGCACCAGAATCAACAATAAAACCTTCTCCATACCACAAAACCGGGTTCGACCCCATTTCCTCTAGACTAATTTGCAGGCATCCACTACCGATAGCTTATGAGCTGCTGAGCATTCCCCACGTGCGTTAAGACACCGCCCCGCGTTTGTTACTTTCACGTAGATTTTGGTGTCGAATGTTTGTCCTTTTTTGTGTTATGAGGATGTCTAGGAATGGAAGGGTTTTTTCTCTGCTGAATTCTATGGTGAAATTTAGGGAGGAATTCTTCTTAAGTTCTTTGGCTAATTTTGTGGCTTCATTTTTATCCTTCACTGTTATGAAAATGTCATCAATATACCTCGCATATATGCGTGATTTTTGATGACTCACAAAAGTCGTTGTCTCGATGTGGTCCGTCGCACTGTCTTAACAGTACTGTTGGCTTAATATCATATAAACTCTCGAAATATATTACCAAGCTCTTGTCCTCATTACTTGGAACTATCTCTGATTCTCACATATATAATTGTCTAGATTTAGTTGATAAATTAAACAAACTCACTTTTTGCCCCACTGATAGATTGGTTAGTTTTGATGTTTTTCTCTTTTTACTAAAGTCCCTAGAGATTCTATTTTGGAGTATCTTAGTAATGAAGCAATCCATCATGAATTACCTATACCTGTAAGCCATGTTATTTCACTCACTAGGTTGTGTATTTGTGATTGTAAGTTTATATTCAATGGTAAAATTTACCAACAAATATTTGGTATGGCAATGGGCAACCCTTTATAACCACTCCTCTCAAACTTGTATATGGAATTCTTTGAAAAATGACATTTACCTAACATCATTTATACTCCTTTAAAGTGGTATAGATATGTTGATGCTATTTTAGCTGTTTTGCCTGCTGGTATTGATGTAAATGATTTACTCTCTAATTTGAATAACCAGGTACCATCCATTAAGTTTACTTTAGAATAAGAAAAAGGCAACTGCCTCTCTTTCTTAGATGTTTTAATACACAGCGGACCATTTCAATACAAATTCAGTATTTATAGGAAACTAACCAACAACTTATGACCATTTTTATTCAGGCCATCACCTTAATATCAAAATATCAATTTTTTTCTTCAATGTTTTACAAACTTTGCGCATTGTCAGTCCCCAGTATTTGGATCAAGAAATCGAATACATAAGAAAAATATTGAATACATAAGAAAAATATCTGGTATATGTGCAGGATAACATAAATCCTTCACATATACTGGATATTTGTTATAATAAAGCCCACAAAAAGTCATATAGTGAAAGTAACACGGAGAAAGAAACCCCTAAGAACATTCTTAGCTTGCCTTATTTTAGTGGTTTTGAAAACATAAAATCATTGTTAAAATCTTTTAGTGTCAACCTCGTTTTTCCTATAGTAACACACTGAAAGGCATGTTAATAAAAAATAGCCTTAAAGAAAACAACAACATAATATATAAAACTCTATGTTTGGACTGCCCCTTTTTTTATATTGGCCAACCTAGCAAAGATTTAGATGTACGTATTAAGCAATATAAGCATTCAGTCAAAACTGGACAAACATCCAATGCTATACTCATTCAAGGGAAAACTCTCAAAGGATAAATTGGACTGAAAGTTCAGTGATTGCCAGATCAAAAGATTTCTCTTCAAGAAATCTTTTGGAATCCACTATTATAAAGCTACTTCCAGCTGTAATTTTAACCTTAGCCCTGGCATGCATTAGAAAAATGTTCAAGAATGGCCTAAAAGATAAAATCACTGACTCAATTACAAATCAGTTACCTTATCAATATACATTATGTATTCGTATATTTAATATAATTTTTATTTGTAAAAATGTTCATCTTACAAAAAAAAGAGAATTATTGAGTTGTACTGTTATAACAATTTTTGGTGGTCAGTCACCTCCTTGTATAATCTTTTAATTGTCCTGTCCCTGCTTCTAAACAGTTGACCCTAATCCTTTGTACAACCTATTAAATATTTAACCCTGTATTGGTAGTTCTACTAATTCTTCAATTGTGTTGGATTCCAGGTACATATTTTTTCTTTTGTAATCCCCATCTGTCATTTATATGAGTTTTCTTTGTAAACTTATTTTTATATTTCTTCAGTCTGCTAATTAAAGGATGACACTTGAAAGGCCTCACAGCACTCCAGTGTTTCTCTTTCCTTCGTGGATATTGTCTTTATTTATATATTCATCATGTTCCATATTTTCGTGACTCAGTTATACATACATACATGCATGCATATATATATATATATATATATATATATATATATATATATATATATATATATATATATATATATATATATATATATATATATATATATATATATATATATATATATATATATATATATATATATATATATATGTGTGTGTATGTATGTAGAATCTACTGGTCACTTTTACCAGACACATATGTAATTCTAATAGCCACAATGCCCTCTTAACTTCTCGAATTCTTCACGCTTTTTTGGATATGCTTGTAACTACGAAGCCGAAAATATCCAAACGGAAGAAATTGAAGAGCCTGTGAACGCCGGTCACGGGAAGCGATCCCACATTACCATATTCACAAGGAGGTCGTGTTGCCGACCTGACCACGAGAAGGATAATAATAAATTTTTCAGATTGTGAATTCTAATTATAAACTTTGAATTTAAAAATAAATTTTTGTATTTAACATTTTTAGAAAAAGTGTTTCATTTATTGATCACCAGTGAATAGGATTGATTGTGTGTGCATGAGGCAAAGTGATAAACATGTTTTGTTCTTTTAGTTTTGCTAAAGTGAATTAAGACCAGGGAAACAGTTAAGAGTTGTTTGATGGAAGTGATGCCCTTTTACTCTAGAATATTTCTAGTTTAATTTTTGATACCTCACACATATTCTGATAAACTTAGTTTGATTTTTCAAGTAATAAATAAGTTTTTTTCTTAAGGGATCACTGTTACCTTTAGAGTACTCACTCGTAATAATTAATTTTATGAGAGTTCAGGTATCTGGCTGAAGTGAGGTATATTTTTTGAATTTTGAGATTAGTTGTGTAATAACCAGGTACTTGATATGCATCGTGACTATATATATATATATATATATATATATATATATATATATATATATATATATATATATATATATATATATATAATATACACACACACACATTCACACACACACGTATGTTAATGGGCCTGTTCCCCAGGTCAAACAGGGCCATCTTTGATTGCCTTATCTGTTTTAATAACAGAATCAATCATCTTACTTCTCTAAGATGACTGCGGTAGCGTGGCTCATCCCTGGGTCAGCAAATCCCTTCTTTGTTGTCTTCTCTCGCTAAACCTATCTTTACACAAAGGCCTACTGAAATTAAACACTGTCGTACAAAACTAGACTTTATTTGCAAATTTAACGAAAGTGATTCAGCAAAAGCTACAATCTTGAAATGGAGTGATTCACACCCCCTATCAATGGAAAACATAACTAGAGGAAATACTGTTTCACAAGCAATGCTAGTGAATAACACCCTGGTCATCAAGCAAAGTAATAAGGGCATTCTAGACCACAATATATGTTATATGGTATGTAAGAGTAAAAACACCATCCAAAATATTCATCCTCTCAGGATGAAACTCGAGAATTCCTGCTGAAAGACACATATTATATTAAAACCCGCAATGGCGTTCATTACATACAGACAAATATCTAATGGAGCATTAAATGGGAAAATTCATTATGCAGACATTGATCAGTTTCACTGCTTTCCAACCGGAGGTTTTCCCTCTAAAGTCTGGTGAAGATCTAAACGTCACTGGGCGATCTTACTTACGCTTTTCTATGGCCAAGAATAATGTATCTTCATAGTGGCATTTTCTTTAAGCACTACACCAGGCTAAAAGTACATATCAGCCACTTCAGATCGAGGCAGTCTCCCTGTGAGAGTCACTGTTCCTCTCATAAATATCCCAAGGGAGATAGCACACACACACACACACACATACTCCACCGGAACTTGGGCACTTCCAGCGGATCAGTTCAATGTTCAAAAGATCACACTTCAGTGTTCAAAAGATCACACTGTCTCTCTAATCAAATAGCTCTCCATATCCAACTGAGCAAATTTCCAAAGTCAGCACAATTATACCTGCGCCACTGCCAGGCCAGCACAGTTCTTCTAAAGTCATCCAAGACATAATAGGAGCTCGGACCACCTACTTTCTGGATGCCCTCGCCCACATACGATAACTGTCCAATCAAAAGTTCAGTAAGAGCCAACTCCAAAATCATAGGAAACTGTCTGCACTGATACGAAAATTATATGTCTCATATACACGATTGATATTCCAGTAACAGTTCATTTACAGAATGCAACACTTGAAATTTTGCATTCTTGATGGTCCAAATATTCTGGACGGCTTCCAATTGTACAAGCCCATGCTACTCTTCACATCTTGAATTCCTGGTGATCCAACTATGCTGAACGGCCTGCGACTGCACAAGCCCATGCTTTCCTTCAAGACCTGAATCCCTGGCGACCCAACCATGCTGAACGGCCTGCGACTGCACAAGCCCATGTTGAATGCAGCGCTCACGAATCCTTTGCACCAAACAGATGTCTCCCAGGAACGATGGCGATTTGTAGATGTCCTGCCCGACATCCCTCCAAAAAACCTGGATCCTCTGATGAAGGTGCAGGCATAGAAACCTGCAGGTGTACCGTAGATGGCCCCCATATCTAACTAGTATCAGCTGAGGCTCATAGAAGTCATTCATCAGGCGCTGCTGCGCAGAAGTGGTGTTTAACGTAATAAGTCGGTCATATCAGCAGTCAACCCAAAAGGGTAACTAGTCTACTCACTATGCCATACTATTACTGAACCTTAAAACCACTAAGGAAAAGGTCATATGATAAAACTGTGAAACAGTTCCAAGTTGCTAACTGGAATTTTCACAATCAATCCTCTCTCAGGTACAGTAACTTCTAAGATACTACCCATTCAAATTCTTCCCAGTAAAAAATTATCTGAGAACCCTACCAATATATCGGATTCATTAAAGGCAATTCTAAACATCTGAGAGGTAAAATATATCGTAAGGTCATAAAATGTTTACCCTGGTTAGCAAATACTGCTCAGTTCTCAGCAAATTAGCAATTGACATACTGGCAATCACTCCTATGATCATAACAACTACAATTACCAATGGTGCAGCCCTCTTACTCTAAAAGAGAACTGAAAAATCCAAACATGTAAATTTGGAAGCCATATTAAAGTCTTCCTAATCCTATCCTAAACCCTAACTGATTTACCCAAACCCATAACAGATCAGACAGATTCCGTCCGATACACTAATTAACTCCCCCACCCCAAAAAAAAATCCTAAGTAACAAAACTTTATTCTGTAACTCTATACTCAAGGATATTGCATCAGACTACTACATATCATAATATTCTCACATATTAACACACGGGCCTAACCCCACTACGAAATTAGCCCTTGTCACGACTTCCCAAAGTCACGTAAATGCGAGACTTCAGCATAAAAACAAAAACAAGAATCTCTAAGATACCCGACCTCGAAACGGGAAAGAAAAAAAAAAAAAGAAATTCATAAATGTATAAAACTCTACAGTATTTCGCACTTACTTTTAACTAATTATTGCAACACATAATAGCAAAAACTGAACTCGGACAACTTAAGATTTGTATAACTCTATGGACTAACGTCCTCCCCAGTTAAAAAACTATAAGTTACGCCCATTTACAACCCATTAAAAAACAAAGAGAGAGAAAAAAAGAAAAAGAAAGAACTATTATCATAACCACAATACAACCCAGGAATTAACCCATAAGATTCCCATCACCTTGTCTTTTTAATTTTAGATATATGTGTCAATCCAGACACGCCCGTGTTCTCATCTAGAACAATAAATGTCAAATTTAGGACCCAGCTTATAGTTCGACTGATTCCTGACATTTATTTTCACAAAAACCCTATCTCCCACAGCAACTTTAACTCTATCTGGTTTTGCATTGCTCCTATCTACCTTGTCTCGCGTTTTCACTTCAAGATTCTTAGCAAGACGGGCATATCTCTCTTTCACGGTGCAAATAAGCGCCTGATCGTTACATCACCCAATGGAATAGGCAACAAGTCGAACGCACCCCGCACTGGGTAACCAAACAGCGCCTCATTGGGAGACATTCCAGTGGTATCAATAACTATCATATTTATACTATGTTGCTACCTGTGGAATATATCGATCCCAATTTACATCATTTCCCCCAACCGTGATGCAAGGAGCTTCAATGACCTTCCTATTTGCTCGTTCACACAGGCCGTTCGCTTCTGGTTTATAGGGAATAATAGTGACCTTCCGAATGCCCCACTTCATCTGCAAGACACTCTAACGTCCTGTTCACGAATTCTCTACCATAATCTGCACAGTCATCAGAACCTCCGGAACCCCATAACGGCAAATATACCCATTAAAAAATGCGACTGCTACCTCCTCCGCTGTTTTATGCTGCAACGGAAATATCTCCACGAACCTAGTTAATTCATCAACAACCACCAACCGGTGCCCATGGCCATAACTGATTCACAGAAATTGCTCAAAAGGTCCATGTGTACTCGTGATGAGGATCTGGTAGGAATCGGGAATGATCCCAATTTACAAGAAATGACCCTTGATGGCTTACACGCATTACAAACAGAACAACTTCTCACAGTCTTCTACCTATGTGAGCATGTTTTTCCACAAGAATTGTCCCCGTACATTTTGATACGTTTTCTCAACCCCCAAATGCGGACTGCCAGACCTACTGTGAAAAATATCTATCACAGTAGGTAATAAACTTCTAGGAACAACTATTTGCGTCGTATCACCCTTATCCTCACTATATCTCAGTCTGTATCTAATTTTCCTAAATAGCAAACTACCCTATAATTCAAGCCCTGCAAAAGGCAGCTTATAACCCTTCCTAACCAATTCCCCTCTAAGAAACGCTTTTGCATCTCCCAGAATCTCGCCCTCGTCTTGCTTAGCTTCTACTGAACTAATAACCTAATCTATGCAGTCTCCAGATACATAACATACATGAGTACAGTACCGTCTGAATCAGAAAAACTTCTACTAAGGGCGTCTGCTACGACATTCTGTCTACCCTATATATACCTAAGCTTAGCATCAAAATCCCTGATTGTCAGATACCACCGAGCTCTTTTTGGGGAAAGATCCGTCTTATTGAAAAGATCAAACAGTGGCTTATGATCCGTAAGAACCTCTACTTGATTGCCTATCAGAAGCATTTTCAAATACACCAAACTCGACATTACAGCAAAGGCCTCTTTGTACACTACCGACCATACCCGTTCATTACTACCCCGTGTCTTAAACTTCCTACTGTAAAATGCAATCAGATGGATTCTTCCATCGAACTTCTGCATAAGGCATGCCCCTATACCATCATAAATAGTGTCCGTTACCAACGTGAAAGGACGTTCCAAATCAGGAATCTTCAACACTGGGGGATTCACTAAGGCATCCTTAATCTTTTGAAAAGCTACTTGCTGTCCATCTCCCCATACAAACTGCACATCATCCCTCAGGACATCTGTCAAGGGAGATGACAGAACAGAAAAACCCTTCACAAATCTACGGAAAAATCCAGCCATGCCTAAGAATGACCGAATCTGCTTTTTATTCTTGGGAGTGGCAAAATCTACGATTGCCCCAACTTTATCATCATTCACTCTAACACCCTCTTTAGAAATGACATGACCTACATATACTGTCTGCCTCCTGAGAAAATCGCACTTAGCTAATTTTATCTTCAAACCCACTAATCTAAGCCTCCTAAAAACCTCCCTAAGAACTTCTAAATATTCTTCTACTGAATCAGTGGCAACTAGGATATCATCCATGTACAAAAAGACTTCTTTCCCTAACAAGCCATGTAAAACTGTATTCATTAGTCTAGTAAACGTCATCGGGCTGCTTGTTAGGCCAAACAGCATCCGAGTGAACTCATAATGTCCCTTTGGCAAAGAGAAAGCCGTGTACTCTCGACTCTTCTTGCTAAGCAGTACTTGCAAATACCCTTGCATCATATCAACTGAGGAATAAATATCCTTGACCCCAATTTCAATAAATAAACCTGGCAAACATGCCACAAGGTAGCAATCAGGAATGGTTTTCTCATTCATTTCCCAAAGTCCACACAAACTTGGACTGAACCATCCTTCTTAGGCACTGCTAACAACGAGAAATTAAAAGGTGAAGAACAGTGCCTAACGATGCCTTCTTCCTCCCACTTATTAACCTCTTGTTCTACCTGCTCTCTAATCTTAAAAGGAATCCTATATGAAGGAACAAAGATAGGCTTAGTTTTGTCCTCCAACTGAACCTTGTGTTCTAACACATTTGTTAATACTAATTTATCCCCTTTGAGTGCGACTATGTCCACAAACTCGGCCAGAACATCTTCTACACCCCCAGCATATTCTTTATAATCAGCATTGGCTAACTGATCCCTAAAAACTTGCCTTCTAGCCTGTAAATCTGCTTCTGAAAAAATACAAAAATCCCCCACAATAGCCACTGAATTATCTTCATCGACCCAGTCAACAAAGTCGATTGCACAAGTACTCTTCTGGTAATTGCGAACTGAATCATTACAGTTTAGCAATTCCATCCAAGTATACCCTGAACTCGACACCCTATTTATAGAACACGTACACAAAACCCCCTTCAGCTTCTCGCTACATTCATTATATTCATTATATATTAAAACCTGAAATGGCGTTCACTACATACAGAAAAATGTCTAATGGAGCATTAAATGGGAAAATTCATTATGTAGACATCAATCAGTTTCACTGCTTTCCAACCGGGGGTTTTCCCTCTAAAGTCTGGAAAAGATCTAAACGTCACTGGGCGATCTTACTTACTTTTTTCTATGGCCATGAATAATGTATCTTCATAGTGGCATTTTCTTTAAACACTATACCAGGCTAAAAGCACATATCAGCCACTTCAGATCGGGGTAGTCTCCCTGTGAGAGTCACTGTTCCTCTCATAAATATCCCATGGGAGATCGCACACACACACACGCACATACCCCACCGGAATTTGGGCACTTCCGGCGGATCGCTTCAGTGTTCGAAAGATCACGCTGTCTCTCTGATCAAATAGCTCTCTGTATCCAACTGAGCAAATTTCCAAAGTCAGCACAATTGCACCTGCGCCACTGCCTCAGGCCAGCATATAGTTCTTCTAAAGCCATCCAAGACATACACACACACACACACACACACACACACACATATATATATATATATATATATATATATATATATATATATATATATCCCATATATATATATATATATATATATATATATATATATATAAACAACACACACACACACACACACACAAGAGAGCAGTGCAAAGAACATGAAGTAATTATGGTTATTGGTGACCTAAATGCGGTGGGACAAGGAAGAGCAGCGGATATTGTTGGGCCTTTTGGATTAGGTAGAAGAAATGAGAGAGGAAACAGATTTGTAGACTGGTGCTTAGAGAGAGAACAGATTATATCAAACACCTGGTTTAAGCACCACCCAAAGACATCTCTGGACATGGAAAAGCCCTGGCGACAGAGTTAGAAACCAAATAGACTTTCTAACCATCAATAAAAGATTTAGGAACTCTGTCAAGCAAGTGAAAACCTACCCAGGAGCCGATTGTAATAGTGACCATGTACCAGTTGTAGCAACAGTGATGGTGAAGTTGAAAAATCAGAGGAAGAGTACACCTAAATTAAAGAGGCAACTGAAATTAATGAAAACAGAGGAAATGAAGAACCAATATAATATAATTGTAAGAAATAGATATGACCAGCTTAAGGAGGAAGGCCCAGTGCTCCAACATCCTCAGCAAAAGTGGCAAAATATGGAAAATGCAATAAGTGAAGGTAATGAAATAATACCAACAACAGAAAGGAGAGCTCGGAGAGAATGGATGACAGAAGATATCTTGATAATGATGGATGAAAGAAGGCAACAGAAGGGTAAAAATGAAGATAGATATAGAGCTCTGGATAGAACTATTAAGAGGGAATGCACAAGGGCAAAGGAAAAATGGATGGATGAGATTTGTGAGGAGGTAGAAGATTTGGATAAAAGGGATGAACGGAGAAAGTATGATAAGGTGAAAGAAATTACTTTAAAAAGAAGAGAAGTATCAGCACTGGTATCAAAAAGCGGATGGAACCATAGTAATGGAGTCAAAAGAAATATTGGAAAGGTGGACGGAATATATTGGAGAATTGTTTGATGATGATAGAATAGAACATCTAGACTTCAATGACAACGGAGAGGACCAAGTATAATCAGATCAGAGATAGAGGCATCTTTAAAACAAATGAAAAGCGATAAAGCAACAGGTGATGATAGAATAGCAGCAGAGATGTTAATAGCTCTGGGAGAATACATCACTGATATATTAATGGAAATAGTGGAAGGAATATATGAAGATGGAGAGCCTGCAACACAGATGTACAAATCAACATTTATCACAATGCCAAAAATACCAGGAACACTTGAGTGCAATAAACACCGGACTATCAGTATCATGAGTCACATCACAAAAATAATATTAAGGATTGTTTTGAATAGAATAAGAAATAAGATACTCCCAGAGATTGGCAATGAATAGTGTGGTTTTATGAGAGATAAAGGGACAAGAAATGCAATTTTTATTTTGAGAATGTTGATGGAGAGAGCAACAGAAGTGAAAAAGATCTATATGTTTGTTTTGTTGACTATGAAAAGGCTTTTGATCAAGTTAGACATGTAGACCTTATAAGGATATTGGAACAGATAAATATTGATGGGAAAGATCTAAGATTGATAAAGAATTTATATTGGAATCAAGAGGCATCAGTGAAAGTAGAAAATGACGAATCAGAGACGCGGCACATCAAGAGAGGTGTAAGATAGGGTTGTGTGTTATCACCTGATCTCTTCAATTTATATAGTGAAATGATAATGAGAGATCTCAGAGATATGGAAGGAATTAAGGTTGGAGGAGTCAATATTAATAATATCAGATATGCTGATGATACAGCACTTGTTGCAGACTCTCATGATAAACTTCAAGCTTTAGTCAGTACTTTACACCAGTCAAGCAGAGAAAGAGGTCTGTCAATAAATATTAAGAAAACAGAAGTTATGGTTATCTCCAAAGACGAATTCCCCCCAAGAACAGATATAAGAATTAATGCTGAAACAGTTAAACAAACCGATAGTTTTAATTATTTAGGATGCACTGTCACAAGTGATGGAAAATGCAAAAAAGAGATCAGGAAGAGAATATCCATGGCAAAAGATGCATTTGGTAAGATAAAGAAATTAGTCACCAACTCAAAAATATCGATGAATCTTAGGAGGAGATTTGTGGAATGTTTTGTTTGGTCTGTATTGTTGTATGGCTGTGAAACTTGGACCTTGAGGAAGGCAGACGAGGAGAGGTTGCAGGCTGCAGAAATGTGGTTTTGGAGAAGGATGCTGAAAATATCATGCATCAGTGAGAGGTAGACAAATGTGGTTTGTGGGTCACATAGTGAGAAGACAAGAACTAGAACATCTCTCTCTCACTAGTAAAATCAAAGGAAGTCGGCCGAGAGGAAGGCCTAGACAAAAATATATGGATGGATTGGTGAGAATAACTGGAGGAAGAATGTCTGCAGCTCAGTTGCTGCAGAGAGCCGAAATAGAGAGGAGTGGCGAGCCATGATTGCCGACGTCCTATGGGGATATGGCACCTGGATGATGATGATGATATATATATATATATATATATATATATATATATATATATATATATACTAAATATATATATATATATATATTACTAAAAGGACCTCATTCAAACTGGATGGTATCTGTTGGAGTATTTATTCAGAAAAAGTTACAAGCTTTCTTGGACAAACAGTCCACATTCTCAAGTATCCGTACAGTGAACAGACGCGTAGTCCAGCTGTATTTATATCTATGTGCTGGGTACTTTAATCCTATAATCAGTAATTCTACTAATGCACAGAACAATTATGTATGTGATAGTTAGTATATATATATATAGGGGAGTCACTTTTTGGAGGAGGTCTTGTCTGAGGTCCTCTTGATGGATCTTGCAGAGAAACGCACCTTGGAGCAGGGCCTCGAGAAACTGTGTCTGCCCCCCTAAAAGGGCTGCTGCTGCAGAGGAGAGACAGATTTAGCAGAAAAAGCAGAAAGATCCTTGGGGCGCTTCAGTGATTGTGCAAGCAGGTCTTGGGTCAATTTTTTCTGCAAATCAGTGGCAATCTCCTTAACCACCAATTGAGGGAACAAATATTGTTTGTCCAAGGGAGAAAACAAAAGTGCTGACTTCTGGATAGACGTCACTCCTTCCGTGGTGAAGAAGCACCACAAATCCCTCTTCTTCAGCACTCCAATGGCAAAAAGACCTACTAATTCAGAGGAGCCATCCCTAACTGCTTTATCCACACAGGATAACACACCCAGCCAATCCGCTGACAAGTTGGTCGCCTAAAACGTCACAATCTTCAATAATATTTTACTAGGAAGCGCTCTTATTGACCAGTCCAGAAAGCTAAAACACTTCCAGGACTTTGAACAAGTGCTTCACAAGGTGGTCAAACTCCAATGAAGCGAAGAAAACCTTAGCCGAAGAAAATGCCAAACGTCAAGCTGAGTCTATCAGACCTGAGAAGTCACCTTGGAAAGAGGCAGCACCTCCCAAGGATGGAGCTTCTTTCGAGTAGGATAGATATCTCCTGGCCATCAGCCTTGCAGGGAGAAAGGCAAAAGCAGCCTTCCCTTGCTCCCTCTTCACGGACAACCAATCCTCTACCTCCTTGGGCGCCTTCCTTGTGGATGAAGAGAGAACCATCTTAGGTAGGCGCAAACTAGAATCAGTCTGGTTTCTCATCAGAAACGTGAAAGCGGGTAACACTAGAGCAGCTGGATGGAAGTGACGGGAAGGCTGCCAAAAAATACCTCACCAGGGAAGCATAAGCTGTAAGAGGGGGTTCTTGTACTAATATTTCCTCTGCTGAAGAAACAGAAGACAATGAAAGGTCTTGAGAAGGTTTATGCAAAGCAGGAGCCTTATGAAGTAGGCCCAGTACATCTTCTAACTGCTTCTTAATATGAGCGAAAGAAGGATCTTCAGGCACGAGAGCGGGTGAAGACGAAGGTAGGCACTCAGCAGACGTCGGGCAGTCGGTTGGTGCTGGGCATCCAGATGGTGCTGAGCACTTAGAAGTTGGCACTGAGCTGGCTCGAGGTGGGCGCCCGGGGGAGCAAGGCAGGCGCTCTGGAGTCTGAGACAGGCGCTTGGGAGTTCGAGACGAGCGCTTGGAGACTGGAGGGCACTCTGGCGAACAATCTGGTCACTCATGTGGGCGCCCAGAAGAAGAAGAGCGTTTCTTAGAAGAGTGCTTAAGAGCTGAGTACTGACATTCTGCATGAGAAAGCTAGGGTGAATGGCGAACGGGACTACGCCACGTACTGCAACCTGGTTGCAGGCTAGCAGAAGGGTCAATGGCAAGCTTCGGTGAAATGGGAGAGGCCTATCTACCATGACATCTCTTTAAGGGATGTGATTCTGCCGGGTAGTGCCAAAAAAGCCTCTTATTTGGTCTGGAGTCACTATCGAAGTCAGACGATAACTGGTGGGTGCTCTAGGTGACGCCTTTCCAGCGGCTGTCAGAACCACGAACCACCGAATCAGATTAGGGGGCGACTGCCTGTGGGCAGACCCCGCTGACCTCCTTTGGACCTCCAGTATTTCTACAGCAAGGATCAGGGGAGTGTGACAGTGACCTTTGTCTGGGAGCATCAGCGGGACGGACATCCACCTCCTCCACTGGCACTGACACTGGCACCAACACTGGCACTTTCTGGCACCTACACTGGCACTTGCACTGGAATTTTCTGGCACTGACACTGGCACTTGCTTAATACTTTGCCCATGAGGACCTTAATTGATTCACCCAACTTTGATACAGTATTAACTACAAGATCGAATTTGCAATCAAACTTACTCTCAAGGCTGGCTAGGCACTGGGTTTGGAAGCATGGGAGCCAGGAACAGGAGTTGATGGAAAAATATTAGGAGGACTAAGGATGGGGGATAAAACAAGGGCAGGAGGAGAAGGAATATTACGGTCAGTGAGTTGAATGTTAGTGACAGGTTTTATACTCTGAGCCCTACTTTCGGCTCTGACAGCTGCCTTCCTCTCCTATCTCTAATTCATTCAAATGAGACCTAAGAACCTTCCATTTCTTCCCATCCCATCCATCACATTCAGCACAAGTGAGTTATATTGAACACTCTTGTCCTCTACATTTTGCAGAGATTGTATGACCATCAAAGATTACTTTGGTCATCAGAGTCTTGCAACCCTCCCTGCAGTATCTAATACTTGATGAACTAGAATCAGACATCATGAAAAAGAAATTGCAGTAAATCAACTAAACTGAGCTGAAAAACTACCAAAACAATCAATACTTCACCAAATCCTTGGTGAATATGAAGAAAAAACCTCAAATTCAACCACCAAAACATTCGATGTTGATGTCAAAGCCAGCAGAAAAGAAGTGACTATCTCTGTTTTGTTGTGCCTACTGTTCCCTGACAGAGGGCAGGGTAGTTACCTACATTACAAACAAACGAATCGCTAGTGCAAACTTCAAATTTTTAATTGCCGCACGAGTAGAAAAATATAGCTATGTAATTACTTGGTAAGTTACATATATGAAAAGAAGGGGTTACATTTTTCAAAGTGTTTTTACGCAGTATACTTTGTTACAAATATGGGGAAAAGGTAGATAATTGCCTTTTGCATAAAGTTTTCAGTTTAAAGTGTGATGATTGTTGTTTATAAGCATACAGAGTGTTCAGTTATGTAGTGTAGTATTGACAAGGGTAGGTGAGGAAGGGTATGTAGTTGCCCTTGAACACTGCTAGATTTTTTTGTTGCTCTTACCTGTATTTCGGCATTATCTGATGGGCCCTGGGCTCTATTAATCTGGATAACTGAAGGATCAGTTTAGAAAAAATATTTTTATAAATTTCTTATGTTTCATACAAACTATATAGAATACAGTATGCCTAGAGCTGGTGCATGGCAGTGAGTTTACCATACAAAATATAGGTAATGTACTGTACTAATTATTTGTAATAACAGCGATTCGCAATATGAGTAACAATGAATCATTTCTCTGTCTTGGATAAGACTCATTCTCTATGACCAAGAGGTATATTCTTTTAGTAAAGTTTGAGTTATTAATCTTGAAAACCTTTAACTTGGTTTTCAAAGGATAAAGAACAGGGATTTGAAAGATAATACTGTATGACAGTCATATAGATCTATAAAAAATAGTTTCAGCCTTTGAGAAAATGCCTTTAATTAGTTGCCAACTATTATATCATATGCAAACCTATTATTCCATCTGTGAGTCATCAAAGTAATTTGTAGCAAAGAGGTGAGTAAGGGTTAGCGTCTACAAACTTATAAATTTATTCAGACAACAAACAGACAGGTCAATAACTCTTGCGAGCGGAAATGTAGTGCCTGACACCAGGCAAATGAAAACAGAGGTCACCACACAATCATTTGTGTTTGTTGACAGATGAATATATGCACATAAATTGATATACAAGGTATGACTGACACTATGGAACATATGGCTGAAATGCTGACATTGTAATGCATACGGTAACAATAATACATTTGATATGTGATACGTAATGTGAAAGGTCAGTTTCTGGAAGGTAAGCTGGTTTTAGGCGATCAATAGATACCCACGTCGTCCTGCCATCTACTGTCATCTGGCAGGCCTTGTGTCATCTCTGGATGATACGGTATGGTCCCGAGTAGGCTGGGGAGAGAGGGGGCTCTGTGTGTGTCTGTTCAAATGAAAGCATATTTTGCATTCTACAGCTCGCTGGGGACGTACACTTCTCTGGTCACGTGGTAGGTCGTCTTGGCTGGCATTATCCTTTCTACTACTTTTTGGGTGTTGGATGGGGATGTTGGGCTTGTTTGATCTTGAAAAACATCTGCTGGCAATTTTAGCGCTTGGCCATATAGGACCCTGCTAGAGATGCGTTGAATGCTGCGTGCAATGTTGTTCTTAGGCCCAGTAAGACCCACAGTAACTCCTTTCTCCAGCTTTCTCCTTGACATCTGGCGATGAGTGATGCTTTCAACAACCAGTGTAGCCTTTTGATGATACTGTTAGCTTTTGGACTGCAGGCCGTCGTGTGTGTTATCTTTGCCCCCAAACTGTCTGAGAGGGAATTCCACAGGGTGGATGTGAAGTTGGCTTCCCTGTCACTTGTGGTGATCTGCGGGACTCCGTGCCTGCTGACCCATCTGATGAGGGCTTTCGCACAGCGTTCTGCCGTCTGTTGCCGTATCGGTACTGCTTCAGGCCACCTGGTATTTCTGTCAATGAGGAGGGTAGGGGTCCCACTATGTTGACATGGATGTGGGAGAGTTGGTAGAGTGTCGTTTCGAACTCTCCTATTCTGCTCTCTACTTGTCTTGTTATTTTTTAAGCCTGGCACGGGATGCATTCCCTTGCCCAGTTTTTTATGTCCTTTTCCATTCCCCACCAGATGTACTGCTCTGCTATGATTTGGGCGGTTGGCCAGCCTGGATGGGTGGGACAGGTTGTGGGCGAGTGTGGAGGCTTTTCTTCTGAGGCCCTCTGGCAGGCAGGGGCGAGGGCATCTGGTACTCGTCTCGCAGGTAATGGTCGTCTCTCCACTGTTGATTGACAGGGTGCTCCATGTAAGGGCAGGGTTGTCCCGTCGCAGTCGCTGTAGGTCCGCGTCGTCTCTTTGTGCTTCTGCTATTTCGGGATAGGCTATCCAGAGCTGGATGGTGTTAATGCAGTTTCTTGATAGTGCATCTGCCACAGTGTTTGCGGAACCCTTCAAATATTTGATGGTGCAGGAGTGTTCAGCTATTGCTGACAGGTGCGTTGTTGCCATGCTGACCATGCATCTACTGACTTTGTGAAGGCATGCACCAACGGTTGATGGTCTGTTTGCACAACAAACCGTCGTCCCTCAAGCATGTGGTGGAAGTGGCGGACGGCTTTGTAGACTGCTAGAAGCTCCATGTCGAAAGTGGAGTATTTCTGTTCTGCTGTCATTAGCTTCTTGCTGAAGAATGCCAGAGGATGACAACCATCATCTGTGTCCTGCTCTAGTACAGCACCCACCGCTGTGTTACTTGTGTCTGTTGTCAATGTGGGGGACCTATGTGGTAGAGGAAAAATTAATGTGGTTGCAAAGGTTAACACTTGTTTTGCTAAAAGAAATGCATTACTGTATCTTGATTTTCTGACCAATTTAACTGTTTTTGTTTTAGCAATGTTAGAGATGAATCTATGGTAATAGTTGATTAGTTCTGAAATTCTTGCACTGCTTTAAATTGTTTTGGTTTTGGGAAGCCAGTGGTTGCTTTTACTTTTTCTGGTAAGGGTTTAATTCCCTCTGGGCTTAATTGATGTCCCAGGAATTCCACCGTTTTCTTTGCCCATTCACATTTGTCTTCTCTTACTACTAGTCTGTTTTATTTTAATATCCGTAGTATTTTTTTGACATCTTTAAGATGCTGCTTGAAGTTGGGGCTAAATATGAGGATATCGTCAACGTAGACCACGCAGAATGGAAGGTTGCCAAGCAGTTCGTCCAAAAGTCTTTGGAAGGTTGCCCCTGCATTGGGAATGCCGAAACAGCTGTACTGTTGTTGAATGTGTAGGTGCCGAAGGGGGTGATGATCATGGTTTTCTCTATATCTTCCTTCACTACTGAAACTTGGAAGTATCCCTTTAGCAGATCTATTTTGGTGGAGATCTTGGCTCTGTTCATCTGGTTGGTTATGTCTGCTATGTTCAGCAACAAGGGCTTTTTGGCATATTCCCATGCTCTTCATCTCCTTGAACACTTGTTTGGGGTAGGTGAGCTTCTTGGAGGCTAAACATCTGAAATGTGAGTGGATCAGGGGGCCCTCAGTTTCTATATGGTGCTGGACATTGTGTTCTGCTGGTTTGGTTAAGTCGTGCTGCAGGTCATTTTTGAAGACTTCTTGGTAGTCTTGTAGAAGTTGTCGTATTTCTGGTGGTGGGGCAGTTTCTGCAATAGGGCATATTTGTAGTCTCTGCTGCTGCAGTGATAGTGTGATGGCAGTTCGTTTGTGTGGCTGTTGACGAGATGATGTCGGAGTTGTTTTCGGGGTCAGTTGTTTTGATGCTACATCCACTAGCAGGTTGTTTGCTGTTAGGAAGTCTGCTCCTAACAGTGCTATTGTCACATTTGCCATGATGAAGGTCCAACTGTAATATTTTCCATTGAATGGCACGTTTGTATCCCACCTCCCGTACATCTTGAGTGGTGCTCTGCTGGCGATGCATATGTGGAGGTTGGTAGGAGGAGCAGGGTTGAGTCGTTCATTTGGACTGGCTGTCACAAATGACCTGCATTCTCTGGTGTCGACAAGGAATTCTGTGTCACAAGTGGAACCTCTACATTTGTACCTGGAAGAAAGACAGCGATGGGCAGGCACAGTTTCTCTTATGAGGCAACTGGTCTGCTCACCGCTGACGTTTAGTTGGATGGGTCACAGGTGTGACCCTTTTGCATGTTTTTTTAAAACAGACAGCCTTTTGTCACATTTGCGGGCTTTCTTCCAGAATCTCCAGTGGAAGTAGTACATCCCTCTGGTGGCTTGTCTTTCTTCTGTCTGGTCTTTCCCTTGATGAATTGGATGGGGGTGGCTGGTCCTTCTGGGTTGCTTTTAGATTCCTTGTCGGTTGACTGCTGGGCCTGTCATGGTACTGCTGCTGCTGTTGGTGGTTGTTTGAGCTCCACCATCTTGTGGGCCATGTGTGTAAGAGCCTGATGTCGTCTCTTCCAAACACATGTGTGTGTTTGTCATCCATCAGAGGGGACAAGACAGAACAAGAGCATCTCATTTTCTTTCTCTGATGGAACGTGACTTCAACCATACAATATTTCCGTCTCTTCCTCCCTAACCATTGTTGTCTCGATTTATGTACAATCACCACTACTTGCATTGCCATGCAAGCATTCTAATCATGTACTCATAATGTTCCACCGAAACTTCTGTATCAACTGCATGCATGTTTCTGTTTGTGAAGACGCCAAATGTCTCACCATTTCACATATATTATGCTACTGCATTGTATTCATTAATCTGTCTCGAATCTCATGCAATTGGCCATATGTAGAATTTCCTGGCCTTTCCATTGATGTATGTTTTAACAATGTACGTTTATTATGTCTATCAATATCGCCATCTGTTTGTCTGCCGATAAACACAGATGTCTGAATCTTTACCTCTGTTTGGTTTTGTCTGTGTGTAGACGCTACTTTTCCGCTTGCACGGGCCAATAACAACATCAAAGATTCCGTACATTCATTCAGTAAGGAACAACCAATAAACCAGTCAACACCCAGCCAGTATGCCACTCAATTCCGTCCTTACATGTGCAATGTGTCAACCAACTTCAGGAGTTCCTTGACTGGTAAGGTGGAGGCATTGGGCATGGCCGCCACTGTTTGGCGGGGTAATCGTGTGAGGAGTACTTCTCTCAGAAGGTCTACGGATGACTCAGGTTGGCCGTCTGTGGCAAGTAGTGTGATGAGCCGCCGCAACTGTTTGTAGACGTGCGATGGCCACTTGTCTCCTATGGGTGCCCCACGTAGTTGAGGAATTTCTTGGCTCTTATGGTGGGTGGTATGCTGAATGATGAATTCAGCTGGTCCTTCAGCAATTCGTAGGAGACAGGGGTCTGAAGCTCTGCAAGTCATCCTGCAATTTGCTCAAAGACGTCGTCTGGCAGGAATTCGAGGACGACATCTGCTACATCTGTTGAAGAGGTGATTTTCTTCGACTGGAAGATTGTTCCTGCCCTGAAGAACCAAGCCTCTGAGTTGTGGGGCGTGAATGGATGTGGACGTATGGCAGGGGCGGTGATGGTCTCGCTGGAGAGGCTGGCATCGTTGGGGTTGGCTGGGTCAGTCATCACTGTGGTCACCAATGTGGCGAAGGCATGGGTAAGAGTCAGCGTCTACAAACTTACTAATTTATTCAGACAACAAACAGACAGGATAATAACTCTTGCGAGTGGTAATGTGGTGCCTGACTGTAGTGTCTGTAAAAAAAAACCCATTTTCTTTAATGCACTATGTACCTTAACTCTTGGGGCATTCTCCCTTAACTTTGGGAACATTCTATGTTTTGAATGTATTGCGCGAGAAGCAGAGAAGAGCGCCATGTGTTTGGTTGTTGATACCATGTCGGAACAGTAAAGGAAATAAAGTTGTTGCTGCTAAGATGCTGCTGTTATTACGCCATCCTCCACACATAAAGGCTATTACAAATGGCGACAAGGATAACCTGTGAAGAGACGTCTGCAACAAACTTATGAGGTGTCAAGAGCCTGTTCATCCAGAAACCTGGTTTGTGTTGGAGCCGCCAAGTTTGCATAGAGTCAAGGCTAGACTACGGTAGCCTTAGTTAGCCTACCCTACACCCCGCTACAGTTAACGCCCTTACCAGCATTTTTCCCTGAGGAGTCTGCAAATGTTTCCCAGAAGTGGGCAGACTGGAAGGAGTCTTTTTCATACTATATACAAGGTAGTGATATAACAGAAGATGCCCAGAAAAAAGCTATATTGCTTCACCAAGTAGGTATGGAAGTACAGCGTACTTTTAGAACATTAACTGTTGCTGGTGATACTTTTGATGATGCAGTTGCAGCTTTGGATAACCATTTTATGCCTAAGAAGAATGTTGCATATGAGAGGCATGTTTTCAGGCAAGCTTGCCAAGGTCCATCCGAAAGTATGGATGCTTGCTTAACTAGGTTACGAAATTTGATTAAGTCCTGTGAGTACCCTGCAGCTGAGGTCAATTTTAATTTAAGGGATCAGATCAAGAGAAGTGTTTTTCTAAGAAACTAAGAGTATGGTTTTTAAGGGAAAGAAACCTAACTTTAGATAATATTGTGGAGATGGCAAGAGCTCATGAAATGGCTGAGAGCCAGGCTAGGCAAATCGAAGAGGATTCTGTTAGGCCTAGGCCAGATAATCTTAAAGTGAATAAATTACGTTATCAAGCCCATGTTAATGGTACATTTCAAGGAAAAAGAGGAGGAAGCGCAGGAAATTTTGTGTATTCTAATAGGCTGAGAAATGGTAAGCCTAACTTTAGTGTAAATCAAAATTGTTGGCGATGTGGTCTGCAAGGTCATTGGCATAATGACTGTGTTGTTGCCAGGGATAAGGCATGCTGAAGGTGTGGTAAGATTGGACATTTTGCCCGTGTTTGCCGGTCCAACCTCAGTAGTGTTTCTCATACAAATTATGAGTCAGATCATAAGCCTAAAGCGTCAGTGTCACAACCTGGAATGAAAAAGTCCAGGGGAAGAAGTGGTAGTTCTGGATATTATTCCAGAGGCCCCAGAGGTCATTCTGGGCCAAACCAGCATGTCAATGTTGTTAAAGATTCTCAGAGTGAAACTTTTTATGATTATGATGATGATGATCACTATGAGGATCATTATTTGTTTAATGTCAGAGGCATTTGTGAAACATCCACTTCATTTAATTTTAATGTTAGTAATGTGCCAATTAAATTTATGATTGATTCAGGTGCTACTTGTAATGTTATTACTGAAAGTGATTTTGAGATGTTGAGTAAGTATGTATGTTTAAGAAACTGTAATAAGAATCTGTATCCTTATGGTGTCACAACTCCATTAAAGGTAAGAGGAGAATTCAGCAGTAGCCTAAGATTGAATCTCCATCTGGGAGAGTTTGTGTGGAGGCAGATTTTATTGTGGTAAAGAAAAATTATGTCATTGATGTTAATTTACTTGGAAAAAATACTGCCATAGCACTAAATATGTTAAGGATTGGTGAGGATGTTAATGCAATAAATACTAGTACTGCATGTGATAAGTATTCCAGTTTGAAAGTTAAATATGAAACTTGCTTTTCAGGTCTGGGTAAGTTGACTGATTTTTCAGTGAAGTTACATGTTAACCCTAATGTGAAACCTGTGGCACAACCTATGAGAAGAATTCCTTTTAATATTAGGGGGCAAGTGGAAAAAACACTCGATGATTTGTTGGGATTGGATATCATTGAGCCAGTACAGGGACCTACTGAATGGGTATCAGCTCCTGTATTCGTCCCAAAGCCTGGGAATAGTAAGGAATTGCGACTCTGTGTTGATATGAGAAGACTCAATGAGGCTATTTTGAGAACTAGACATCCAATTCCTACTATTGATGAATTGTTGATTGATATGAATGGTGCTGTTGTTTTTTCTAAACTTGATTTGAAGTGGGGTTTTCATCAAATTGAGTTAGACCCTGAGAGTAGATATTTAACCACTTTTGTAACTCACAAAGGTTTGTTTAGGTACAAACGGTTGTTGTTTGGAGTTAACTGTGCTCCTGAGGTTTATCAACATATTTTACAACAAGTATTACATGATTGTGAAGGAGTCAAAGTGCTAGCAGATGACATAATTGTGTATGGTACTTATGTCAAAGAACATGATAAAAGGCTGGAAAAGGTACTGGCAACATTGTGTAGTAGAAATCTAACTCTGAATCCAGATAAATGTAAATTTGGTATGGAAAAACTAGTATTTATGGGTCATGTTTTATCAAAGAGAGGCATTGAACCTACTGATAACAAAGTCAGAGCTGTAATCGAGGCTAAGAAGCCTAAAAATGTAAACGAAGTTAGGAGTTTCCTTGGTCTTGTAAATTACTGTGGAAGGTTTATAAATAATCTGTCTACTGTTGAAGAACCATTGAGAAGGTTAACTAGGAAGAATGTAATTTGGCATTGGGGAAGTGAACAGGAACATTCATTCAGGGAATTAAAAAGGAGACTTACTTCTTCTGAGAGCATGGCTTATTTTAATCCAGTATTACCTACTCAGGTAATTGTAGATGCTAGTCCAATTGGACTGGAAGCTATTTTAGTACAGAAACAGGATAATGGATGTTTCAAACCCGTAATTTATGCCAGTAGATCTTTGACAGATGTTGAACGTCGGTACTCCCAGACAGAAAAAGAGGCACTTGCCGTTGTTTGGGCTTGTGAAAGGTTTAGATTGTATGTTTTAGGTATTTGTTTTGAGCTAATTAGTGATCATAAGCCACTAGAGGTGATATATTCTCCTAAGTCAAAACCTCCTTTGCGTATTGAAAGGTGGGCTCTAAGACTGCAGCCTTTTGATTTTAAAGTAAGGTATAAACCTGGGAGGACTAATGCAGCTGATGCATTGTCGAGATTGCCCTTATCAGATATTCCTAAAAGTAATGTAGCTGAAGAATATGTTTACTTTATTGCCAAAAGTGCAACACCAGTAGCCTTAACTACTAAGGAAATTGAACAAGAGTCTGGCGTTGATGTTGAGTTGAGTAAAGTCCGTAAGGCTATCAGAAATGGTGAGTGGAATGAGGTTCCAGATTTTAAACATGTTAAAGATGAAGTATGTATTTTGGGATGTTTACTCTTAAGAGTTCAAAGAATAATAATACCTAAATCTTTAAGAAGGCAAATTCTTGACTTAGCTCATGAAGGCCATCAGGGAATTGTAAAATGTAAAAGTAGACTAAGACAGAAAGTGTGGTGGCCAGGATTAGATAAAGAAGTGGAACATTATGTAAGAAATTGTAAAGCATGTTTGTTAATGAGTAGTAATAATATAAGCCAGAACCCCTGAAACCTATTCCTTTACCTGATAGGCCATGGCAACACATTGGTGTTGATATATGTGGACCTTTACCAACTGGTGAAAGTTTGTTAGTTGCTGTGGATTATCATTCTAGATGGTTTGAAGTAGGAATACTGTATTCGACTAGTACTACCAAGGTGATAAGATGTCTTGATCATTGGTTTACATCTCCTGGTTTACCAGAGCTCATTGTAACTGATAATGGTGTGCAGTTTACATCTGCAGAGTTTAAAGATTTTGTAAGGGTAAATGGTATTTGTCACAGAAAAGTAACACCTTATTCCCCTCAAGCTAATGGTGAAGTTGAGAGACAAAATAGGTCTATTATGAAAGCTATTAAAACAATTAGAGCTGAAGGGAAGGATTGGAGAAAAGAGTTAAATACTTTTCTTAAAGCTTACAGATCCACTCCACATACTGTAACTAATGTTAGTCCTGCTGAAATCATGTATGGTAGGAAAATTAGAACAAAATTGCCTGAAATGTGTTTAGATTACACTGGTTGTCATGATGAGATTAGAATAAGGGACCAAAAATGTAAAGAAAGGGAAAGAGTACTATGATAAGAAATTCTATGTAAAAGAGGGACAAGTAAGTAAAGGTGATTTAGTAGTTTTACAACAAAGTAAAGAAAATAAATTGTCACCAAATTTCTGTAGAGAACCTTATAGAGTCATTGAGAAAAAAGGTAATAGTGTTCAAGTTGAGAGTACTGAGGGAATACAAAGGAGGAAGAATGTTGTTCATATGAAAAAAATTAATTTTGAAAATGAAAAAGATAAGTTTGAGTTTTGGAATGATTGTAGTAATGATGATGGTGAATTCAGTGATATTAATGAATCCCATTTTAGATCTGACAATGATGAGTTTCATGTAAATAGTTCAGTGTCAGGTCAGGAACAGCCAAATGTTAATTCAAGTGATAATGCTACATCAAGTAGACCTACACCAGATGCTGATATTGTTGAAAGAAGGTCTACTAGGGTAAGGAAACCTCCTAGATATTTGAATGACTATGTAAGGTAATGAAGTTTTGTGCATACAGTATGATGTCATTTGTGCTGAGTTGGTGTTGAGTGTGAAATGTTTTTCCTGGTTTTTTGTAAAGGAAGAGAGCCTTGATTTTTTTACATTGTTTTGTAGCATAGGTGTTGAGTTTGAATGCTCAATAAGGGAGGGATGTAGTGTCTGTAAAATAAAACCCATTTTCTTTAATGCACTATGTACCTTAACTCTTGGGGCATTCTCCCTTAACTTTGGGAACATTCTATGTTTTGAATGTATTGCGCGAGAAGCAGAGAAGAGCGCCATGTGTTTGGTTGTTGATACCATGTCGGAACAGTAAAGGAAATAAAGTTGTTGCTGCTAAGATGCTGCTGTTATTACGCCATCCTCCACACATAAAGGCTATTACACTGACACCAGGCGAACGAAAACAGAGGTCACCACACAATCATTTTTGTTTGTTGACAGATGAATATATACACATAAATTGATATACAGTACAAGGTATGACTGACAGTATGGCGCATATGGCTGAAATGTCAACATTGTAATGCGTACGGTGACCATAATACATTTGATCTGACAATAATATGAAAGAAGATATGTGTATAAAAGATGCATGACATAAGCTGTGTTTCTTGTGTTGGCACGTTTTGCGCGCAGAGATGATGCTGTGAGGAGATTGGCGAGCCAGGTGAGATGACGGTGTGTGGAGTCCACGTGGGAAACCTATTAAATTTAATCTCCTCATTATACTTTCTCACTGTTTGCATTTTCCCCATTAGACCTACTGTACTGTATTGTATGTCTCCATGACTATTTGTTTTGCAAATCTGAAATATTTTCTAAAAGCAATATACTCCAGTGTCAGTCAGCTAACTGCTTACTGTAGCTTCAAGGTGATCAAAATTTTTATTTACTTTATTGCATTTGGCAATGCTGAAACTGCAATTTTTCACTCTGGTATTGGTGAGAAACCCCCTGCCCCCAAGAGTTAAAGAAACTGGTCAGTGCCTTGGAATGTTACTACAAACATAAGCCCCTTTCTGCCACATTATTTTTCATATTTCACTGATTTCCCATTCATGGCCAAGTCTTATATGCAAGTTATTATTTTATAATATTTAGTAGTGTTCAGATACTAGGCCCTTTGCACTGAAACCCGTTCATCAATATGAACCTTGTTGCGTATGTTAAGGAATTCTATTTTCTGGTACCTCATCTTCAAATAACACCCATCTTCTGGCCTATCACTTTTGAAGACCACTGCCTTGATGAGTTTATTTCCTGTTTTATTTAGACTTATGACTCTCCCCAGTGTTCTTCCCATCCATCCAAGACTGTGATCTGTGCAATCTCAAGGGGGGATTACTCTGTGAAGGTCTCTCCAAGCTTCAGCATGGACATGTACAAAAGAGATAACAGTAGCTCCTCAGTATATGAATTTAAATAATTCCAAATTCCAATTTGTATATCAAAATGTTCGTATACCGATCCGAATATTCCCATAAGGAGCAATGGGAATTCAATTAATTTGTCCCACACTCAAGAATTTCCCCCATATCAACCCTTTGTAACCACTTTAATACAATTATTTTAAGCTCATGCACAATACACTGTTTATGATGTCCATAGTCAACAATATAAATAAAAGAGTAAAGCATTTCACAATAAAATTTAACATAAAAGATGAACAAAATTGTCACCGCGGTGACGCACAGCTGACTTGAGATAAGGGAGGGAGCGTTTAGTTAAGAAGGAAAGGGGAAGATACAGCAAAAACATTACTGTACTGTATGCAAGTAAAAGCAGTAACAATTCTCGTAAAAAAAAATTCAACAATGATACAATATAAAAACAATCAAATGCAACACAGCAACAATAAAAAATCGAAAGAGAATCTTACCTCGAGCAAGTGTTCAGGACAGCACTAGTGAGGCAGTAGAGAGGTGAGGGAGGGGATTGTTGTGCGTTATCCGGTGGGAGATGGGGGTTCACTTCCCACTGACTTCCCAGATGTGCCACTGGGACCAGGATCGGTTGATTTTTCTTTTTCACCATGTTTCGCCCGTTTGCTTTCACTTACACTTGATTCGCCCGAATCACTTCTTTTTGTTACAGTAAAATACCTATTGAGTAACACTTGCTTTGTGTGAGTTTTTAGAACTAAAAATAACTCATCCCACATCATCAAACAAATCGGCGCCGTATTCTGCTTCTGCGTGCCTTGGATTGTTTCTACAAATTTCTTTAGATTTTCCCACGTTTCACACCACTTCCTGATTTCTGTGTATGACAATGGCAAAGTCTGCATTGTTTCCACCTCATCCTCGGATGGAGAAAGTTCCTCTAACTCACCTCTCTTTGTCTCTTCGAGCATCTCCTTCAATTCAACCGCTGTCAACTCCTCGTCGTGTTCGTCAATCAGTTCGTTTATGTCTTTGTGGTCTACCTCCAGCCCCATGGTTTTACCAAATGACACGATCTCCTCTACCGTTTGGTCCTCATGAACGAAACCTTCGAAGTCACATTCAAGAAGCAGTCAGGCCATAGTTTTCTCCATGCAGAATTGAGCGTTCTTTTTGTGACGCCCTGCCATGCTTTATTAATGAACTTTAAGCACCCAATGATGTCAAAATGCTCCTTCCAAAACTCTTTAAGGGTCAGGTTCCATTAAACAAGTTACGGCTTTGAGAGGCAATCCATTTTCTTCTAGATAACTTTTAATAGTTGGGCAGCAAGTACAGAGGCAATCCTTCTAGTTCAACCACTGAAGAACAAAGCCTGTGTGACCCAGGCTTTATTGTTGGACTTCCACATGACACCCAGCTGCCTCTCCTGCACATTATGTTTCTTAAATGCTTGTGGATTCTCGGAATGATAAACCAGCAATGGCTTAATTTTTAGATCCCCCGATGCATTAGCACAGAACAAAAGCGTAAGGTGGTCTTCCATTGGCTTATGTCCTGGCATTTTCTTTTTTTCTTTGGTACCTTCTTCCGAAAAAGACCTATCTTATTACAGCTGAATACTTGTTGGGGCTGGTAGCCCTGAGAATCCACAAAACTTTTAAACTTCTTCACATAATCTTTGGCTGCCTTTGTATCTGCACTCGCAGCCTCCCCGTGCTGGACAACTGACCTTACCCCCTCCGTTTCAAAACAACCATGGCTCGCCTTGAACTCCATTTCTTGAGAAGGACCTGGCAAGTCTTTGGCGACTTCTCCATAAATGGTCAAGGCTTTCTGCGAAATCATTGCTTGATTCACAGAATCTCCAGCGAGCGCTTTCTGCCTCAGACAGAGAAGCAGCAATTTCTCCATTTCTTCCATCGCTTGCAGGCGCTGCTTGAACGATATTCTTGTTACTCCTACTGCAGAATCTAATGCCTTAATTTCCTCTTTCTTCTTTAGTACGATACATATCGTCGACATAGATCTGCCATATTCTCAAGCTAAGTCAGACACGCGTGTGCCAGCTTCATGCTTGGCGATCGTTTCTTTCTTAACTTCAACAGTTAAAGACTCCTTTTCTTCATCACTTCCTTAACAGGCTTCTTCTTCATGTGTGGCATTGTTATTCCCGATTATTAATCACAATATAATTGCAAAAATATGATTCGATAAAGTTATGCAAAGTCTCAGCCACAAGCACAAACACGAACATAAGGTATGATTTAGACTGGCGCCGATAAACGAGTTTGTGTCAGGGTCACGAGGCAAATGAGGTCGATTAAGAACTTTTCAGAACCTACTTTGACATTTTAAAAAAAGAGAACCATCATCCCAGTTGTTTTATTGCCTTCCTACTATGTATCCCTCCATCCCTACATCCACATGGCCCTCCTCCTACAATTCAGGACCAAGGGGATCCCGTCTCCCTCCCCCACCCCCTCCAATCCTGGCCGGCCATGCGCAAGATTCCCCCAAACAGCTAGTAAACAGAATTTTTAGCTTGTACACGACAACAGAATTTTTCGAAAATTTTACTTCGTATAACGAAAATGTGAATAACGAATCATTTGTACAGCGAGGAACCACTGTACCTATATTACCCCATTCTCACACTTACTGAGGATTAAACAGTTATTACAAAATTTCTTTTGATCTGCTTACCTCAGTGGATCTGTTAAACTTAGTTTAACATTTGTTTTGTTTTTAATCCCTCCTCCTTCCTTTCACTGAGTCTTTACATCTCACCGAGATGGATATCCCCTTTTATCTTTTTTTATTTCTTTCATGTAGCATTTGCTACGCTTTTACTTTTCATAAAGTTTACTTCTGGGTCCTTTTTCCTTTCCTTCAGATAGCCCCTGAACATAACTGGTCTAAATGTTTCCTGCATAAAATCTTACTGATCTACCATGGTTATTTGCAACCATCTGATTCAAGGATAATGAACCTGAAAGAATTAGCAAAAAAGTCAAAATTATTTTGATATGTGTTTCAGTTAGCAGAAAATCTGTGGGTCAAAAAGTACAAACAACTTATTATATTGGTAAATTGTTATGAGATGCTTTAACTCACTAAGACTTTCTCCCTTATCCCAAAAGAACGTATCGAAATGAATGACCTTTTATCAACTCACCAGATGGAACTACTGTACACCCAGCAATTCAAGAATTTCAAGCACAGTACTCATACCATTCATTAGCCCCACTAAGAAATTCTCATAAAGAATGTTACACAACTGCACAGTATAAACAGCATTTGATTCTAGTAAAACATTATAGATGTAACTTGTGTGTTCTTCTGGCACAGTGAATGACCCAGAAAAGAGTTTCTGTCCATATATTGAATTTTTTGTTCTGTGAATTTATTTTCACTATGCTAGGACTTCAGTGTAATAGTTGCCTATGAATATCAGACCCAAGATTTCAAGTTGGGAACATGTTCTGTGTGGATGAAGTATGCCTTCTAGCAGTCTGATGACAGCATATATCCTTTACAGTATAAAAACAATTGTCCTAAGCCCTTCAAGGGACACGGGTGGTTTTGATATTCCTTACTGGAGTGACAGTAGTAACAGCAGATGCTTAGGTTAATATTAACCTACGAAAGATCAATTCAAGAGTCCACTGCTTTGATGCGTCTTCTCCAACTATTCCAATCGAAAGCATCTTCCTTCACTGAACCTACTTCTCCAAATCCTCCTCCACTTTATCACTCCATCTAATCCTTTCTTGACTTTCTACCCATACCAGGTCCCCTCCAAGCCCTCTTCACTGTTTACTCCTCAGCCAGCCTTACCAAATGCCCAGACCATCTCAAATTTCAACTTTTATATCAGTATCTGTACACCTCTAATGCAGAGAGATACCCAAATCCACCTGAGCAACTTCATTTTTGTTAGCTCCTACTGTTCCTCCTTCCATCCTAATGCCCATGTTTCTGAAGCATAAGTCATCACTGTTCTGATGACAGTGCAACTGATCTTTATTTTCAGCTAATTTAGCATTCTTTTGTAACAAACACACCAACCCTGCCACCTCCCTCAATTCTCCCAAGCTGCTTTTATCCTACTTTGAACCTTAGCTTCACATCTTCCCTGTTGGCTAAAAGCAGATCCTCAGTATTTGAAATTCTCTACCTGTTTTAAATCTGGACTTCTGTCCTGTATAAATAACCTGTCTCCTCCCCGCTTTCCAGACCCCATAACCTCAGGTTCACTCACATATACCTCTATACCATCTAACAGATTCCTGCCACTCTTTTATCCTTTTGAATTCTTCAGTTTCAGCTACAATCACAAAGACCATCTGCATATAACAATTACCATAAATTTTCATTCCTAATCCCTTCACTCAATACAACCACAACCAGTACAAACAGGAATGGGCTACATGCCAATCACTGATGTAAGCACACTCTAAACTTCAAACATTTCAGTTTTGCCACAGGATGTTATTACTTCTGTCCTTGTACTTTTATACATTATTTCAACCTACCTAACCAACTTTTCTGGCACTTTCCTCTTTCTTAAACACCAGAAAACTACCTACTCCTCCTTTGGTATTTTATCAAATGCTTTCTCTAGATCTATGAGTGCACAGTAGAACTTCAGATTACCTTCCAGCTCCATTTCCTGTAACTGTCTTAGTATGAAGACAAAGATAACTATACCTCTCCCTCAAATACAACCATGCTGCTGTTCACCAATCTTCACAATTTCTTACACTCTCTCATCCATTATTCTTTCTAAAACCTTCAACAAATGTTCTGTTAGCTAGATTCCTCTATAGCTGCTACACTCCATAAAATCTCCCTTCCATTTAAACACATAACGTCATAATTTCTTCCCAGAGTGCCCTTAACAGTTCCAATGTTCATTCTTCCCCCTTTACACACAGTACTATACTACCTTCAGTTCTTCAACTGGCACTTTTAAAGGACCTGATGCTTGGGCATTCTTTATTTTACCTGTAGCCTCTGTTGTTTCAATAGATTCTACTCTTCTCTGTACCATTCCTCTGCACCTTTGCACATCTCACCTTCCAATCTTTGAGAGCCCTAGACTCCTGCCTAAGTGAATCGGCTGTCTTGAGAAAGAGTTGGCATACTTCTTATCTATCTGCTATAAACTGTGGTCATGTACAGTCTCTTGTACCTTTGGGATGAAGGAAAAGCACTGACCTGTGTTTGAGAATTGAGGTATAGTAACTATCTAAAGATTACGTCTTCAAAAGAAACAAGGGCCAATACAGTACTTCATCCAGATATGGCTGCTGAAAATTCTTTTTTCTATACAATCACTTGTCTTGTCTGAGAGTCCCTGCCATTTAAATTCTTGCTAATACCTTCAGCTTATTTGTCCAGTACACAGGCAGATAAAACGTTCTTGGAAAGAAAAAAGTGAATGAATCAGAGAGGACCAAGGTATGCTAAACAGTATCTTTTCATCCATTCAATACCTAATATAAATATACAAGGAAAAATGAGGAGCCACCATTACATACTGCAACAATTTAAAGGTCACAATGATTAGAAAGCATTGTACTCAAATGGATAAATGAATGCAAGCTGCTTAAATTGAAAGGCTAGGTACAAGATATTTGTGTGAGTGTGTGTGTGTGTGTGTGTTGTTGGGGGATGAATATTTTACCCTAGTTACTGACACAAAAAGGCAAATCATTCATGGGTCAATCTACCCAGGTCAAGGTTACTGGTGGGAGAATGTAAAAAAAATCACAAGAGAATTATTTCACATGTATGGACAAATAAGGCCAACTGGATGCAAAAACTAGAAATAAAGAAGCTACACAGGAAACAAAATCATTAGGTAACTCCCACCCCTACAGTAAGGTGTAAAAGAAAAATCTTATCATTATTATCATTATATTATAATGAACCCTATTCATATGGAACAGGCCTACAGGGGCTGTTGACTTGAACTTTAGGCTTCCAAAGATTATGGAGTTCATGTGAAAGAAATTACAGAAGATAATAGGAAATACAGAAAAAAGAGATCAGTTATTAGGAAACAAAGATAAATTAATGGAAAAAGGTAAATAAATTATTAAAAGTACAAGGCGAATTGTTTTAGTAAAGTAACGTACGGCATCTCTGCTTGAACTTTTCGGGCTCTAATTGCATGTCATTCTCAGGAGGCAATTTACAGTTCAAATTGTGAGGAATAATAGGTCTCTGGAACTGAGAAGCTGGACAGCAAGGCACATTTACTGCATATTGGTACTGCTGGTCAGCAAATCTAGTTGCTCTTGGCAGGAAAGGAGGATCAAGGTTCAGTCTGATAGTGAAGTTTCTCTGTTAAAATAAAACTTAAGAAAAATTGACAATAAAGAGACCATCCGTCAGTTGTCCAAGCCATAACTGCTAATGTTATGAAATAGAAACCTACCACCACAAACTACTCTAAAAGAGAAAAATCTCGGGCAGAAACAGACATCCACACTGAAGAACAATTTTCTAGTAGAGGAAGTACAAATGAGCTGAAACATGTTGTGCTGATTTTACCATTGTTAAAAATATGTGGGGCCTTACATAAAATATCTAACTTTCATACAGCATTTGCTGTTAGAAGTTTCTCAAAAGTAAGATGTTGTCAAAAGTTACACTAAGTATAGTCACAGCTTCAAACTAATTCAGCAGAATCCCAACCATTTGAAAGGGAGAATGGAGTGGAAATTTGGTACAAGATCTACTCATCAATGGTGTTTTCGTTTTACTGGAGTTCAACCTCATACCCCACCAACTATCACTAATCCACTCCATGTTGCGATTGAGACTAAACGCAGCTTCATTTCTTATAAGTGGAGACTGTATTACACCACAAGTTTTGAATTATTGCCATATTGAACAATCTTTTTTCCATGCCAACAAGCATATCTCTTGTGTATGGAGTTCCTGTGGAACTCCATACACAATAAGTCTTGTTTTGCTAAAGATCCCATCAACAGCAACTTGCTGCTGCCTACCTGTAAGGATGTCTTGAAGTAGTCCTAAAACATATCCACCCACTCCAAGTTTCTGAAGTTTAACAATAAGTGCGTCATAATTTTTACTAAACAGAAAGCAGCACTGAAATCTATCTGAATTACTTTACACTCATGATCTTTATCAAGATTCTCTTGCAAATGGCATGTCAAATCTACAAAAGCATTGCAGGTACCTAACTGCTTCCTATTTGCATACTGACTATCAGCTAACAATTCTTTGGATTCCACATACTTGCGTAGTAGCCTAAAAATAAGTTTTTCTGCAACTTTGGAGAGCACAAGGAGAATAGAAATTGGCCTGTAGTTACTGCAGTCTGCAGTTGTACCACTCGCTGGGACAGGAACTGCATTACTAAGCTTGCACTCATCAGCAAAGATACTGTAAGATACTGATGCCGTCTCTTCCAAACACGTGTGTGTGCGTGTGTGGGTCGTCCATCGGAGTGGACAAGACAAGAGCATCTCGTTTTCTTTCTCTAAAGGAACGCTATTTCAACCATACAATATTTCCGTCTGTTTCTCCCTAGCCATTGTTGTCTTGATGTATGTACAATCACCACTACTTGCATTGCCATGCAAGCATTCTAATCATGTAATCATAATGTTCCAACGAATCTTCTGTATCAAACTGTGTGTATGTTTCTGTTTGTGAAGACGCCAAACGTCTCGCCATTTCACATATATTATGCTACTGCATTGTATTCATTAATCTGTCTTGAATCTCATGCAATTGGCCATATGTAGAATTTCCTGGCCTTTCCATTGATATATGTTTCATCACTGTATGTTAATTATGTCTCTCAATATCGCCATCTGTTTGTCTGCCGACAGACACAGATGCCAGAGCCTGTACCTCTCTTTTTACCTGTCTGTGTGTAGACGCTACCTTACCGCTCGCACGCGTCAATAACATCTTCGAAGATTCTGTACATTATCTCAGTAAGGAACTACCAATAAACCAGTAAACACCTAGCCAGTATGTCACTCAATCCCCAGTCCTTACAATACTGTCAACATAAAAATCCATAGAATCTACTAATCTTGGGAGAAAACAACTAGAATCTTTTTAATAAACAAAGGGAAGCAACCATCAGGATTTTCTCCCCCCCAAATATCAAGATTATCAAGAACAGCTACCTAGTTTTGCTGTGAGTAAAAAGGGGTATCAAAATGGATGGCAAAAAGGGCTGCATGAGACAATGAGGTCTTACTATGGAAAGGACAAAATAGAGAGTAAGCTAATACCATCCATGGACTGTAAAAATGGAATCAGTACAATTCATCAGAAGCAAAGGTAACTAGGGAGAAATGCAGAGGTGATCTTAATGAAAACAACAACAAAGAAATGAAAAGTAAGCACAATCCCATGGGTCTAGCAGAGGGTCTAATGGTCAATCCTGGTCATATTTCTCTTGTGTATTCTTATTCCTACTGAACTATGTTATGAAATTATTCCTACTGAACTATGTTATGAAATTAGTCTCCAATTAAAGAACTAAATCTCGTTTGCTTCTCCATCATAGAATATACAATTAAATTATTAAGCTATACTTTTACAGGTTATTTTTCTCTTCCCTTGCATAAGCTTCAGATTAAAAAAAAACAGCCCAACTTTCATGATATCTTAATTTTCCTTCCACCTTGAGGTCTTGGTTGATACTGGTTGACATTTATAACATTATACGTGGCTCTTAAGTTTTAAGTGTTATATGATATTCATGATTCCACAAAGCTGTAATATAAAATTAAGTAGTTTTATATTGTCTTTTAGATGGATCTTCTCAGCAAACTCATCCACTGAACTTTTAGTACATATAACCTACTTAGTTTTCTATAATTCACTCTTGATAAAGGGACTAATTTGCTATAGGTAATAATAAATGCAAACTGATCTGTATATTACTCATCTCCCAACTGACGTTATGATGTAAGATCAAAGTAAAATTACAGTAAGCCGCCTTGTTGGTGGGGAACGCGTACCACATCTCCCCACGAATAGCTAGAACCTGCGAAAACTTAGAACCCTTCTAAAAACACTTAGAACTGCCTATTTGATAGTTCAACCATATAAAAAAAAACTAAAAATGCTTATACAGGTGTTATCCTACTTACGATGGGGTTAGGTTCCAAAAAACCCATCGTTTGTTGGAAAAATCATATCTCGAATATAGCCTCGCCTAGCCTACATTAGGGTATTCGGTACCATGTATACATATAGGGTAGCCTAGCCTGCACTATAAAGTATACTCTATACATACACGGTATAGTAATTATTAATATCAGCTAATTCTGGAGGTTCATGCACAGTGACTTATGATAATGCAATAAAAAGAAAAATTAAATAACAAACAAGAATTAGCTTAGACTACACTATGGTATATCGTATACATATACGGTAGCGTAGCCTACATTATACTGTACTCTGTATTCACATATTGTATTATACAAACATCAACATAACTAATATGCATCTTGTCCATGGATCTTTTAAAATGTTATGCCTTAATTTACTGTATCCAATAATATTGTATATATTCTTATATTGCTTTTGTATTACAAATTGTGATCATAGAAATCAATGTTTCGGTTTGGAAATCGTTTACGCGGTGTTTATTTCACCGCATTTAACTCAGTTCAAAGGGCTTTTCTTGCTTCTAGTTAGCGTCAATGAATCTCTAGATACTTTATTTATATGGGGCACGGTTACTTTTCGTTATACTGTACGAAGTGTTTTAAGTCGAAATATAACTTAAATACGTCTCATTGTGAAATTAATTTAGCTGTTTTTTCGTTAATAGACGACGTTGGCCGTTTGGAAGTGTTTGTTTTGTGTAAAAGAAATTAAGATTCCGCTCACTATTTTCACTTGATTTCATCATAATACGAGCTTTACTTATTTATCGTTTATTGGCGTAAAAATAGCAGTAATGTGTTCTTTCATGTCCAGTAGTTTTCATTAAAATACTTTCTGTCCAATGCACGATAATTTATAATCATTAGCAGCTCGAACATTGTTTTCTCAGCTTCAGCTACAACTTGCAGCATAAATTTAGCAGTATATTTCCTTGCCGATCTTTTGTCCTTACCGGATAAGGGTATAATGTAAAAATATATCAGTCCTATTCTATTTAACGTCATTTGTACTATAACCTACGGTAATTGTGTATTACCGTACAGTGGTTGTTATCCGATTCGGTGATAAACAAAACAATAGTTTTCGGTCGCTTGTTTATGGCTGTACGCATTTACGCAAGAGTATAACGTTACTATCAATACTTTTATCATTCTCTGTTACTCTTTTAACTAGAAGATGGGATAAAGAGTTGGAGGAAAAGAAGCTGGTCTATTGTAATTTGGTCTCTCTCGCTGCCTGATTGTATGCTGCTGCCTGCGCCCGTGGGAAATTTAAAAATATTTTATAAATATTGCCGTATCAGTATTAATTGCTTACCCCATTGCAAAATTGAATTATTGTAAGGTGAACTATCACAACTCGAACACTACCTGAGTATTTTAATAGTTTTATCACAAAAAGTGCATTTAGTCATGAAAATGAGATGAAAATGAAGTAAATAGTGAACATTTCTCAGTGAAAAATACTGTGAATGGGCGGAATTTCAGCAAATAATGTGTATATATGTGCCACAGAGAAATCCGTGAATAGGTGAGTCCGCGAATAGGCGAGTCTGCGAATCGTGAGACCACGAATACAGGGGGTTTACTACATACATCTTAGTAATTATATCACTTCAGAGAGGATTACAAGTATTTTACATGGAATGATAACATTCAATAATCTTGTTGAAAGCTCATCTGGCCCAAGTCTAGTCAAATTAGATAAGAAAAGCTGAACACAAAGTCCATAACTTTTAAAGACTAAAACTTCAGTCAACTGAAAGCTATGCAAAACAAGTACTGTACTGTTACTGGAATAATAAGGTTTGCAAAGAAGCCAATTATATTAATTTTCTATAATCCTTGTGAAAGCTCACTGAACACAGTATCCATAACTTTTAAAGGACCACGAACGCCACAATTTCAGTTAAATGAAGGCTATGGAAAACACAAGTGCATTAAATAAAATAATAGGGTTTGCAAAGAAGACAATCATACACTTAATGCACTACACCTACATCAATTACAGTACAGAAACAAGAAATGCAGCAACTGATATCATCACAATAATATAGAAATAACATCTTGACGTGCAGCACCCTTATAAGCACTCTGATAACTTTCCAAACAGGAATTTACAAGAATTTCAAAAATTTAAATAATACTAAACTACATACCCTGTTCCAAGTGAATGCCCCCAAACAATAAAAGGGGAAGACCCTATTCTTTCTTTCACATATCTATAAACAACTTTGGCATCGTGCACAACACCCGTCTCATTTGGTGGAATAGGAGTTGAATCTGCATAACCTGAAAACAAATGAATGACAACAAATGAACAACTATCAGTGAAGAGCACATGATCATATAAAGACACCTGTCCTTAAAATGCTTGACTTAACTGTGCAAAAATTGCTACCTAAAAAAAGAAAGTAAAGACATGAGTTCTTGTGCCGTGGTACACTACTTAGTAAAGCAATCTACCTCACAAAAATATTAGTAAGTAAAAGCATTCCAAAGTAAAATAATTATAAACACACAGAAAAATTGCACAGCAATAAAATCACGGCAGCCTCCAAGATGGTTCAAAATCCTTATTTCACAAAAATCCCCAAAGATACCATCAGATCGGAGACTGATCATATCATAGAATCAGTAAATGCAGTAAAAAGAGCTATCCACCTCTCGCCCATCATGGAGAACTACTATTTATATTATGACATGACAGAAAATAAACTGAGGACCCCTCACATGTGTTCCATAAAATAAATTCAATATTGTGCTGGTTTTTCACAATTCGATATCCATATAGGACATGTAGACAAACAAACACACAACTCAAAAATTTACTAGACACAAAATATGTATGTATGTATGTATGTATGCATGTAGGTATGTATATAATATATATAAATATAAATATATATATATATATATATATATATATATATATATATATATATATATATATATATATATAATATATATATATAAATCCAGACATCATAGGGCACTATAGTATGCAGGAGAAAAGGCGTAAAGGATCTGTATGTGTTCCTGCATATTTCTCCTGCCTATATATATATATATATATATATATATATATATATATATATATATATATATATATATATATATATATATATATATATATATATGTATATATATATAATATATATATGTATATGTATATATACATATATATGTATGAATGTCTTTTCCTGTAATTCATATATATGTATGTATATATATATATATATATATATATATATATATATATATATATATATATATATATATATGTATATATATTGTGGCATAAAGTGTCCAGTGTCTGATCTTCAGATTAAACCTGGTATCTAAGTGCTTGATATTTGATTACCAAACTTAACATTTATTCGACAGTTATAGTTACCTCACAACAACCAGACACCTGAACCCTCATCACACATACAAAATGACTGATTTCTCTAAAGGCAACAGTGATCCCTTATAAAACTTATCAATCATGAAAGAAAGCAAAATAAGTTCAATTAAAACAGGTGTGAGGTAAAATCAAGGGGCATCACTCCAATAACATTATAAAAGTCTAAGTATTTTTATTTCCCTGGTTCGAGCTCACTTCAATTACTTGAAGGAAAACATCTAACTTACCACTCTATCTTTAATTCAAATAAAAATTACTGGTGGGTCAATAAATGAAATTCTGATATAATAATTTTAAATACAAAAATTTATTTCTAAATTCAAAGATTATACATGATGTTAATAGTCTCAGGGAAATCTATTATTACTTGAAAACAAAACAAAATTAAATTAGAAATTAATTTATTAATTAATAAAAAAAAATATTGAAGTAAAATTTAAATTATTAAGTAACAAAATTTGATTGAAAGGAAGTACAAATAAATTAATTCCCATGTGTTAAACAAAATAAGGCAATTAAATCAATCATATAAAAATGTGGATACAAAAGACAGAAATATACTCTGCAGAAAATTAAATATAAAAAAATGTAAAGCAAAAATTAAGGCAACAGCAAACACACCACATATATATAAAATCTTCAAAAGATAAAGCATAAAACATACAACATGAAAAAGTATTAAAAAGGGAAAAAGTATCTTTACGTACAATCACTGTAAATATTATTTTTAGTGCACTAAAAACCAATAATTATATATGTTACAATACCTTGGTACCAAATGCTTCGTGTCTTTAATCAGGCGCAGATACGTATGTACACTCAGTAAAATACACTGTTCAGATAACTCAGACACATTTACTACGGAATTAAACAGTTAAAAGTAATGAGTGACCCTAGTCTACTAAAATTATCAATTACGTTACAACAGGACATACGAAGTCCCGAGAGAGAGAGAGAGAGAGAGAGAGAGAGAGAGAGAGAGAGAGAGAGAGAGAGAGAGAGAGAGAGAGAGAGAAGGGGAGCGAAATCGCAGCTCCTTTCCGCACGGATAATGGTCTCTCAAACCATACAGTATTTAATCACTGTAACTTTACTTAGCGTAAAAGTTCCAGTGATTAAATACTGAACATAAAAACCTATACAGTATACAACAATACACACATACACACCATGACTGAGGGGAGATTACTGCATTATGAAAACCACAGCATAAGAATATGTATATATATGTATATACTGTATATGTGTGTGTATATATATATCTATATATATGTGTGTATATATATGTATATATATACCATATATACATATACTGTATATGTATATATACAAGCATTAAGCTACAAATGTCCTTTAATATCCAATTCACTCTACCTCGAGAATAATATATTTTCATAGATGTTACCTGAAGGGGAATTTTTTAGTTGATAATAAGTTAAATCGTCTCGTGGGGTCGAACCACGGAAGACAAGAATTCAGGACTACAGTGACACAAATTTTAACCAAACGGCCACGAGACAAACTGGAACTTATTATCAACTAAAAAAATTCCCTTCAATAACATATATGAAAGTATATTATTCCCAAGGTAGAGTGAATTGGATATTAAAGGACGTTTGTAGCTTAATGCTTGTATATGAATCACGGTGATGTGATAAAAATTCATTCATGTATATATACATATATGTATATGTATATATACATGAAACATACGCTACCGGGGTCTAAGCGATGTCAGGCAGGGCAGCCGATCGAGACTACAGGTCTACCCCAAAGCCAAATCAAAAAGTCCTTCAAAAGAAGGCATCGTGTTTACCCCATACAAAAATGGGGGAAAAAAAAGCACGTTAAAAGAAGATAATAATAATAACTGTATATACATATATATGTATGTATATATATATATACTTATTTTGATATTAAGGTAGTGGCCACCACCTTAATATCAAACTATCAATTTTTTCTTCTATGTTTTTTACGAGCATTGCGCATTATCAGTCCCCAGTATTTGGATCAAGACATTGAATATGTAAGAAAAATGGGGACATATTTATGTTATCCTTCACATATACTAGTTATTTGCTGTAACAAAGCTCACAAAAAGTTTTATTGTGAAAGTAACCTGGAGATATCCCCTTAGAACATTCTTAGCTTGCCTTATTTTAGTGTTTTTGAAACCATAAAACAAGCGTTAAAATCTTTAATGCCAACCTGGTTTTTTCCTATAATAACACACTAAAAGGAATGTTAATAAAAAATAGCCCTAAGGAAAGCAACGACATAATATATACAATTCCATGCTGGGACTGCCCCTCTTTTTATATTGCCCAATCCAGCAAAGATTTGGATGTACAAATTAAATAGCATACGTATTCTGTCAAAACTGGGTAAACATCCAATGCAATATTCATTCATTTAAGTGAAAACTCTCACAGGATAAATTGGGCTGAAAATTCAGTGATTGCAGATCGAAGCATTTCTCTTCACGAAATCTTTTAGAATCTGCTATTATACAGCTTACTTCTAGCTGTAATTTTAACCTTAGCCCTGGCATGTATAAGTTGGACTCTTGTATTAGTAAAATGTTCAAGAACGACCCTAAAGATAAAATCACTGACTTAATTACTAATTAGTCACCTTATATATATTTTCTATGTATTTGTATGTTTAATATATATATATATATATATATATATATATATATATATATATATATATATATATATATTTGTGAAAAATGTTCACTTTGCAAAAAGTTCTATTGTTTACCATAAGGAGAATTGCTGAGTTGTACTTTTATAACATGTGTAATCAGCTTACTCTTTCCACGGACATTTTCTGGTGGTCAGTATCTTTCCCTGTATAATCTTTCAACTGACTTGCCCCTGCTTTCGAGTAGCTGGGCCTAATCTTTTGTAAAACCTCTTACATATATACTGTACCTATGTTTTGGTAGGTCTACTAATTCTTGAACTATGTTGGATTTCAGGTACATATTTTCCTATATAATCCCCATCTGTCATTTATACGAGCTTTCTTTGTAAACTTTTTATATTTCTATCAGTCTGCTAAACAAAGGACAGTAAGTCGAAAGACCTAGCACCACTCGGTCGTCTCTCTTTCCTTCGTGGCATTGTCTTTATACATATATTCATCATGTTCCCTATTTTCGTGATTCAGTTATATATATATATATATATATATATATATATATATATATATATATATATATATATATATATATAAATTTTTGTTATCACACCGTGATTTATATATACAATCATGAAGCTACAAATGTCGCAATATCAAATTCACACTACCTCGAGTATCTCCGATGGAGAATTATCACCGAAGGGAATTTATATAAGTGATAAATGAATAAGTACCACCGGGACGTAACCTGACATGGACCCATTCAGCAAAATAAGTGGACGTTACCGCCGCGCCATCTTACTGGCGCGGTGGTAACGTCCATGGAAATCGCTGAATGGGTCCATGTCAGAACCCATTTACGGGCGATATATGTATATATATATATATACACATATATATATATATGTATACATATAGATATATATATATATATATATATATATATGTATATATAACATTTATACATATAAATATATATACATATACAAATATATATATATATACATATATATATATATAATATATATATATATATATATATATATATATATATATATATATATATATATATATATATATATATAGTTATATATATTTATATATATGGAAGGGTGTTCAGCTGAACAAATCCTCTTTCTTGGAGAAGAATCCACATCATCACTGCCAAGAAGACTCGATCTGACGTTCATTGCAGTCAACTGCCCTAGAAAGAGCTTTGAAGAGGCATATAAATGTGTTGCATTCATTTCTATGTAGCACTGTGGTATTTTGTCTTGATTGAGACTAACATTTTGAGCAGCTGTTAGCCCCTGTAAATAATCCATTTCATTTTATTTTACTTTTGTTGAAACTAGTTTTCCTGTAAGTTTGCTGAATAAATTCATGTGGTTATGAAATAAGCCTCTATTCTTTGTTAAACTAATTTTCAGCTGGCGACCTAATCTACTCAGCATCTGTCCTCTAGATTTTAATTGTAGCCCTAATTGATAGAACTACGTGGGTCTTAGGCGATATAAATCCAATCAAGTAAGTAACAACTAACTGGCCCACGTAACATTGGCAACATCTTGGTACGGATCTCTGTAATTAATTAGCCATTAGCTGTTGCTAGCTACCCCACAGAGATATAAAGAACTTGGAATAAATTAAATATCAATTAATTCAAAGATGAAATTCTGAAGGATACAGGCCAAGGTAAGTAATATCAATATCATTGCTATATGAATAAGATAAAAGTAGGTAGGAAAGTGCGCAGTAAATGAGTAGCATTTACAAGTTATGAATATGAAAAGTTAAAAATACCACGTAATGTTGGAAGTCCAGGCAGCTCGCAATTCAGTCAAGGTCATAGCTGAGTTATCGAGTCAGATTTATTAATTTACTATTCGCCAGCTAACGAGTAATGCATGATATTAAATTTTTGAACTACTTAGCTTAGTGCATGACCAAGAAAGAAGAGTGTGTGCCCAGTGCTTCTCTCATAGGGTAGGACGGACAATTTCTTAAGTTCCTAGAATATAAGACAAAGCAACTGTCAATCCTAAAAGAGAGAGACCCCTGAATCAGCGTCGCGACGAGAATTACTTTCACTTGTGCCAAAATCATATTAAGTTTCGCTTGCTTTTCCATTAATAACGTAAATATCTGTATGTGTTTAATTTCATAATTTGCCTTTTACATTAACGTAAATCGGGGTAGTAAGAACATCACGTGTCCATTCCCTTGTATCGTGAAGGGGCCCTGAAGTGAGCATGGCCGCCGAGTGCAGGAATTAATTATGACACGCCAAAAAGAAAAAAAAAAATCATAACAAATTCGTTTTCCATATTTATAACAAAGTAACTCATTCGTTTTATAAGAGGAATTCGAGTCATTTGTTCTTTTGTATTGTAAAACTCGCCAAGAAAAGGCAGGAGATTGGTATTCCTCCGCCGACCACTATACCCACTCCAGCCCTCTCGCATAGCCATCAACTGTGCGCGGCCACATGATCCATCCGCCATCTTGGGGCTGCCCGCAAATACAATAGCCACCATCTTCAATCTCGGTGCTGGTATAAATGAGACACGTGTTGTTATTCACCTGTGTGACGTCACGAGCAGATGTCTCACTCATTCAAGAACCTTCCACTCATATGCATCGATTTGCGAACTACTTTGCATAGCGTACTGCCGTACTCACAAATCTTTATGATAAATACTTAAATTAACATAAAAACTAGGTATACATACTTTTATATAAACGCTTCAAAGACAGTTAGCCAATTAGTCAGGAAATATAAAAAAGCTAGGAAATATAAAAAGTTCTTATACACAATATATGTCTTAACAGGGAAATAAATAAAAAGAAACTCGGGTAATTTAACACTGTGTACAAGTATACGAATTAAAGAATTTTACCAAGAATTAATAAGAGCATGGTGTAATAGGGCACGCTAATATTGGCAGATAACCCATTACCTAACATAACCAAATTAATCAGAGCGTTCAAGATAGAAAAACCTGCTAGTATTCATTAAACTTTTCTTTCTGTTCCCTCATTTCTCACGCACTGCAAACTTTGCCTACATACTTTTTCCTTTTCGTCTTTCCTTCACTTTTCTTAAGCGCTTTAGGTAGCTAAGAGCGTATATGCACCGTCTTCATTGAAAGAACGGGCCGACATAGGAATAATTAAAAAACTAAAAAGAAACACTCTGTCCACAGATAGATGAGGATAAGTTAAGATTAACCACAGTTATAGAAAACTGTCCACCATGAGTGGGGTCTTTCATCCAGACCTAAGTATAAAAGCCTTCCTCCCTACTCCTGAAAGAAAGTAGCACTGCTAGCACTAGGAACTAGTCACCCACGAGTGCCAAAGCAACCAAAATTGATTCATCTCTTCCACAGTGCCACTAACCTGAGGCACTGTCATAACCAACTGAAGCACTTACCTATCTGTTTCCCCTTACCTTTTCTTTTTCCTCCTACTTATTAATTATGCTCTCCTTGGGCAGAATGCATTTCCCCTTGGTACAATTAGTTGTACTCCAAGAGAGTGTGATTCCTCGGAACGCACTGGCACCACAGTGCCACTAAAGACAAAAGTCCTATGTGACTAAGCAAATACACCTGTACCTCAAGATGCAGAGTGCCATAAGTGTGACCTCTGCACGGCACACTCAGCCACAGTGCCACCTTATTGAAAAGGTGCCACACCACTGAAGTGTCACCCAAATCTTAGGGACACTTCCCCAATTCACAAGTAATTCCAGTCATCCAAGGTAAACGATCTTACCCATCCTAACCTACCAGAACCATGGCGACAGAACATTACCAAGCCTTCATGGATCTGGGGGCAAGGAAGAAACTCATGGGACCGGATCTCACCAAGTGGGTGACGGAACAGCTGGCCAAGCAAGAGAGGGAAAAAGAGAGAAACAGAGGAAGCAAGAATTAGCCCTCAAAGAAAAGGAGCTCATGCTGGAGAAGGCAACAAAGGAAAGTGCTGAAGTTATAACTGCCCAACAAGCCTCCAACCCCACACCTGCTGCACCAAATGCTCCCATATCAAGCACTAACTCCCTAGTCCCGAAGTGGACTGACAAAGAGCTATAGGCATGGTTGGAGGAAACAGAGACTCTCTTTGAAAACTACAACACCACTGAGACAGAGAGGGCCTTAGTGCTTGCCAAGCACATGGAAGGTAAAGCTAAGGCAGCCCTCCACTCACTGGAGAGAAGAGTCAAAGAGGCAACATGGTAGAAGTTCGTAGGGTCATAACAAACGCCAGCAAAATAACCTCACCCTGAGAGGCTGGATACCCAGCCCATCTCGGTGGTACCCCTTGATGGCTCTAGCCTGCCAGTGGCCCTATTGGTTATGGTAGACACTGCAGCAGACCTTAGCCTGAGTGACAGGCCCCAAGTGCCAGCCAGTGCCACTGTTGATGAGCAAACTTAGTGGGAGATGAAATGTGTAGAGGGGCACACCAAATCCATCCCCACAGTCGAGCGCCAGGTCACGAAGCCTTGGAGCACGCTACCTCACTGTCTTGGCTTAGTGAGTGGAATCAGGCCCAGGGTGTAATTCCTGTTGAGTCTGGACCTCCTCTTGGGAAGCCCTTCTGGGGAAGCCCTTCCCCAATACCCCTCCGTAGCCCTGCTACCTACACTATGGAGGCATCGACTGTAGGATCACAAACCTGAGCATTTCCACTTTGACTGGCGTGCCACCAAAGAAGAATTACCTTCCGCCAGCCAAAGTGGCCGACGGAAGGGGCACACTTCATGCAATCCCAGGCCTAGTCCTCCCTCTTCACGAAAGGACGGCCACCAATGAAGTCCTCCTTCTGCACAAAAGGACACTAAAGGGAAGCAGTACCACTGTCAAGTGTGCAAGGTGACAGGCCACTCCACTAATTGGAAGGGCTGGCCTAATAAGCAACACCCAGTGGATACCCCAAATCAAGCATCTCCGAGAGGCTTTGACCTCCAGCTGAGACAAGAAGCTCTGTCTCAGCCCAACTCAAGCCATCCATGAAGCACTGCACCTCCGGACCCCTCGTCAGGCCTAACTGACCATCAATCTCTCCCAGTGCCACTAGCGAGATCTGCTAGGACGTTGAGCCACCACTAGAATTGGACCCTTTGCCTGGCCCTCCCATGGTGCCAGATCCAGATCATAAGACGGATCCTCCTTTGGGAGATCCAGGAACCTTAACCACATTGATCCTAGCAACGTGTGAGCCTCCAGCACCTGACACATCTTCCTCACCACATCTGTCTCCAGAGGATGAACCTCTGGTGGATCTTGGTGCAACATCTTCTCTGGGAGACCAGGAACTGGCCTCCCCGGATGCAGAGGTTGAGACCATTCTTGCTCCAGTTGTTGCGGCAGCCACAGTAGGGAGCTCTCCAGTAGCCTCTGAAGATACCCCTGACTTTGTGCCCCATAGCCCTTCTGGCCTTTCACCAGAGTCAGTGCCCTCATCATCTCCTAGGACTGCCATAGATAGGCCTTGGAGGAACCCAAAGAAGAAGGAGAACGGGAGGAAGACAGCCAAGTAGTTGCAAGAGCCACACGCTCCCCTTGGCACTTGTGCCTCCTTGGCACAGTGCCCTTCCATCTCAGAGTGATCCTGGCTCCTGCCCAGAGGAGGTAGCCAGCTGATTTCTGCCTTAGTAACAGCCTAGACCAGATTCAGTTAGTAGTAGTAGTAACCTTGTAATTTAAGTCTTGAAATGAGTAGCAGTAACTAAGTAAGTATAACTTGTTAAGCCAGTAATCATAACTACTGTGAATAGAGCCACTGAGCTCATGACACACATAACATAGTACCTCGACTGAGGAAAGAATTTTCCATAAAACCGAGGAGGAATGGGTACTTCTCTCGTTCAAGATTAAAAACTTATTTAAAGAACTTCAGGTTACTCCTTTGTTTAAAAACTCATTTAAAGAACTTCAGGTTACTCCTTTGTTTACTATGATTGTACATTCTACTGTAAGAAATTGTATACTTGTAAGCATATTGTAATTTAGCTAGTTCATTGTCATTTAAGTTGGTGCTATGGCAGTGTTCTAAGAGGTTATGCCATAAAAGATACAATTGAATGTACCACTTGTGTAGGAATAAATTTCACTATCATCAAAGGTAGCACATAAATATCCATAGACACCTTTGATTAGTGTTAGGAGTCCTTAGTAAGTAAGTTATTAAAGCTCATATCCCATTCTAGAGTCAGGTAGATTCTTAGCTAGTCGCATTGCAAAGGCAAAATCTGTTCAGGGAAAAGAGTAAAGTAATCGAGGTGAACAACTTGCTCAGTACAGGCCTTCACGCCTGAAAGGAAGTGAATGCCTTCTTAAGGGGAAAACTATTATAAATCCTTGCTGTTCGACCTCCCTTCCTTCCTTCTAAGCAGAATACTAAATGAAACTTTATTAAAGTAAAGGGGCAGGCCATTTAGGCTGCCTGCATAAGAAGAAGTTAAGCAGGAAGCCCAAAGTTATTTCCTTAAAAACGTACACTCACGGCCAACAAGCAAGAATTTTAGCTTAGAGGACACTAAATCAGGGTTAGGTTTTGCTAGGACAGCCCTTAGAAATACTGTTCCTACAGTTTAGTCTTCTTTGACCTGTGTGGTGGCGAGTCTATTGTTATTTCAGGTCAGACCCTGGGTAGGAGGAGTTTGAAGCAATCAGCAAGAAGCAACCCCAGCATCAAGAGACTCTCTCAGCAGACATCCTAGGAGCAGGGCTTGTGAAGCCCTCTCTCTCTGAGCTCACTTTGTCTTTCTAGCCTTTTGTTCATCACGAGGGAGAAAATTGTTATTCCAAATGGACCAAGGAATCTAATGCAACGGATCACTGCATTGCCTCCCCCAGCGATAGGTCTGATTGCGACAATTACTCCCAGTTCTCTTTCCCTTCAACTGAAACTCTCATTTTCATTGTTCAAATTTTCCTCTCTCAAACAGCCACTGACTAAGAAATCCTAGTAAAACACATCCCATTTATGAAGCACATATTAAGTACCATTATTGTTGTCTAGTGAAATCACATAACTTATCCTCCATTGTGTTAACAGTATTCCTCTTGATATAAGATTCATCCCTTTGTGATTGAGTAATGAGGGGTGAGAGTTTCTGTGAGTGCAAGACTGTTATCTGGATACATCATTTCTGGAAGGGTGTTCAGCTGAACAAATCCTCTTTCTTGGAGAAGAATCCGTTTATATATATATATATATATATATATATATATATATATATATATATATATATATATATATATATATATATATATATATATATATATATCACACCGTGATTTATATACAATCATGAAGCTACAAATTATATATCAATTCACGCTACCTCACTGCGATGGAGAATTATCACCAAAGGAATTTATATAAAGTGATAAATGAATTGGTACCGCGGGACACGAACCCTGAATGGCCTATTCAGCCTCCGTAGCCGTTACCACTCAAGGGTTCATTACCGAGTCTGCTGTACTGTTTTTTCCGTCGTGAGTGGGAAATTGTACTAGCCTCGCAATGACCCACCTCCGCCATGATAGTCGCTGAATAGGCCAATTCTTGTCCCATTTATTTATCACTTATATATAAATTCCCTTCGTGATAATTCTCCATAGGAGAAATTCCCGAGGTAGCGTGAATTTGATATTAAGCGACATTTGTAGCTTCATGATTGTAAATAAAGCACGGTGTGATAAAAAATTTCATAATAAGAGCTGCGTATTCCAAACGTACCAACGAACTATCATGGCGGTGGGTGGGTCATTGCCGAGGCTAAGTACAATTTCCCCGCTCACGACGGGAAAAAACAGTACAGCAGACTCAGTAATGACTTATACCTCTCTTGATGGCGTAGTGGTAACGTCTACTGGAGTCGCTGAATAGGCCCGTGTCAAGGGTTTGTGTCCCGACGGGTACCAATTCATTTATCACTTACATAAATTCCCCTTCGGTGATAATTCTCCATCGGAGAAATTCCCGAGGTAGCGTGAATTTGATATTAAACGACATTTGTAGCTTCCTGATTGTATATAAATCACGGTGTGATAAGAAATTTCATAATAAGAGCTGCGTGTTCCAAACGTACCAACGAACTATCATGGCGGAGGTGGGTCACTGCCAAGGCTAAGACAATTTCCCCGCTCACAACGGGAAAAAACAGTACAGCAGACTCGGTAATGACTTATACCTCTCTTGATGGCGTAGTGGTAACGTCTACTGAAGTCGCTGAATAGGCCCGTGTCAAGGGTTCGTGTCCCGATGGGTACCAGTTCATTTATCACTTATATAAATTCCCCTTTCTGTGATAATTCTCCATCGGAGAAATTCCTGAGGTAGCGTGAATTTGATATTAAGTGATATTTGTAGCTTCATGATTGTACACACACACACACACACACATATATATATATATATATATATATATATATATATATATATATATATATATATATATATATATATATATATATATAAGGAATAGGTAGACCAGTACTTGAGGAAACATTCTTTATTGCGACTAGTTTCGAGGTTCTAACATACCCCTCATCAGGCATCTAAAAATAACAAATAAATACAATGAAAAAAAAAGCACTCACTAAAATAAAATAAAATTAAACACATCAGAACTAACTGCCAAGAATTAAAATTGAACAGTACCGTTTAACCTATAAAAGCAAAAGTCAAGAAAGGAATACAAGGCAAGTACAAAGATAGTTACAGGAGATAGACACAGAATTAAAAACAAAGCAACTCAACTGACAGTTCAATATTACAGTGATGGTTTTTCACTGATGGAATAAAATGTTTCAATTGTGGTTAGCTCACATCACTAGAACGACTGGCTAATATAGAAAAAGAATCTATACTCAGAGGATGGTCATGCTGATGGCAGTGCTCACGAATGGCACTAAATGCTTGTTTGTTAAGTGGCCTGCTTGTTCTAATTGATCAGCCTAGGTGTTCAAAGGCACGGACCCGAAACTGGCGCTTTGATTTACCAATATAAGTTGCATTACAGCAACTACATGTATAATTATAGACTACAGATGACTGTAGGTCTTTGGGCACTGTGTCTTTGAACTTGAAACACTTTTGTATGCATTTCTAGGCCTGAATATGACTCTGAGACTAACTTGAGGGTAAAATTCCAATAGTAATTTAGATAAACTGTTTCTCAAGGAAAAACTGCTTTTACCCATGTAGGGCAAGGAAAAATAAATAGTAGCTGTGTTCACTGTCGCTTTTGGGGGATGTGGACTCATTGGTTTTTAGAGTTGTTTACCAATGTATGTGTCAATAAATTTAGCACCGAATCCATTATGAAAAAGAATATCTTTGATACAAGAAAATTCAAAATGTAAGCTAAAATAATCGGAACAAATCTGAAATGCCTTAGTCACTAAAGTTTTCACTAAGTTCCTCTTAAAATTAATAGGTATATATAAAAGATAAAAATTTGGTTGACAGTCCGGTGAAAGTTGGTTTTCTATACACCCGTTTGAAACTCACCATCTTTGCGGCTTATGAGAACATCCAGAAAGGCCAGCTTTCCATCAGCCTCTGTTTCTGACGTAAATGTGATATTTTCATGCTTCGAGTTTAAATATTCTAGAAACAAAGGAATGTGCGTGGGAGATCTGAATATTAAAAAAGTGTCATCTACATAGCGTCTATATAGAAGTGGTCTGAAAGATACAGGACATTTGTTTAACCATCTAACCTCATGATATGCAAGAAAGGCATTAGCTCATAAGAGCCTGATGCAGTCTCTTCCAAACACGTGTGTGTTCATCATTCGTCATCGATCGGAGTGGACAAGACAAAACAAGAGCATCTCGTTTTCTTTCTCTGACGGAACGCGACTTCAACCATACAATATTTCCGTCTGTTTCTCCCTAACCATTGTTGTCCTGATTTATGTACAATCACCACTACTTGCATTGCCATCCAAGCATTCTAATCATGTACTCAAATGTTCCACCGAATCTTCTGTATCAAATTGTGTGTGTTTCTGTTTGTGAAGATGCCAAACGTCTCTCCATTTCACATATATTATGCTACTGCATTGTATTCATTAATCTGTCTCGAATCTCATACAATTGGCCTTTCCATTGATGTATGTTTTAACACCGTATGTTTATTATGTCTCAATATCACCATCTGTTTGTCTGCTGACAAACACAGATGTCTGAATCTTTTCCTTTGTTTTGTTTCATCTCTTTTCCTTTTTTTTTTGTTTCGTCTGTGTGTAGACGCTACTTTACTGCTCGCACACGTCAATATCTTTGTAAAGTCATTTGTAAACTCATTTGTAAAGTCTCTGCTGAACATGTTATTTGTAAAGTCTCTGCTGAGCAAGTTTTCTATGGTGATGTCCCATTTTCTTTGCCTCTACAATTTGTCACGCCTGGCGTGCTATTACGTAAAAAATCAATCATTTAAACTATGTATATAATTGTTTACCTGTCTTCGATTTGTGTACCATGTATTCTTCTTTCGCAGGCATCAAGATTGTATTCAACTTCAATTCTGTCTATTTGCATATTGTAAAGTGTACTCGTTCACTGTATTTACTGTTAATTATTATCGACCTCAGGTCACCTTTGCTCCCATTGTATTCTGCGGCGTGACGTCAGTCTGCTGCTATATAAACTGCCTGGATCATGAATAAAGCAGCAGTACTCTCTTACCTGCTCGTTTTTTGCACCTCTTAAAGTGGTGACCCTGGAGTGGTTCCCGAAGCCATTAGCGGACCCATACGGCAACTCAATCTTGGCTCCAGGAACTAACTCAAGCCCATAACGGTCTAACTACGGCGCTGTAACCAGCGTTCAGGCGTGCTGACTCTCATCGGCAAAATCACCAGCGTCATTAGCGGACTCACACGGCGCGCTTCCAAGTGCGTTTTGACGCGAGTATCCCACTCCAAATTAAGAGGGCAAGAGCAAGCATGGACGCGGACATCCCCTCCCTTGTTCAGTTAACCACTAACCTCACGGATTCAGATGTCTACCTACCTCCCATATCACCCGTGCCTGCCCTTGCGCCGAGGCTCTCGCGCTCCACCACACCCCTGCCCGCACCCCGCACTCTCCCCTGCCGGGTAGGACAAGCAAGGCCGCCCTGTCCATAAAACTGCCGCCGTTCACGCAGGGGAATCCGTCGGCATGGCTGTACAGGGTCAAGAGTCAATTCAGGCTGGCGGAACTCAACAACGAGGTGCTACAGGCAGACACAGTACTCAACGCCCTGCCGGAGGAGATCTACAGGAAGCTCGTCCCGTGGGTGTCCTCTGCACACCCCCTCACCTACCACCTCCTGAAGAAGTCCCTCCTTGAGGCATGCTCCCTGCCGGTGGCCGAGCAGGCCGCCCGCGCCCTCGACCTCGCCGTCAGCCCGCGGCAGGATCAGAGAGTCATGGAATCATGGGGCATGATACAGGACCTCCTCACCCTCCCCGACACTGACGGCAGTGGAAAACAACTTGAAATAAGCCTGTCGCGGGAGCTCCTCCTCCATCAGTTCCTCCCGGAGGTCCGCACGCAAATCCCTGAGCCATACGCCATACCCCTCGAGGTCCTGATCCGCACGGCGCAGCACCTGACGGACTCCGTGAAGGCAGCGAAGCGGGTACCAGCTCCCGCACTCCCAGTCAGCACCATCCAGCAGGAGGAGGGCGCAGAGCAGGAGGTCAACGCCGTCATCAGGAGGCGCCCAGTGCCTCACAGCAGGTGGAATGCCCTGGGTCTTTGCCACTACCACAGGCGGTTCGGCAAGGATGCCCAGAACTGCCTGCCGCCCTGTTCATTCGCCCGTTCAAAACAGGGGAGGCAGCAGCCAGCAGGACAGGCCGCCATGGCAACAGAAGAACCCAGGGGCCCAGAGCCAGTAGGCTTCTACGTCCACGACACCATCTCCGGCAGGATGATGTTGGTGGACATGGGGGCCGTTAGATCAATCTTCCAGCCATCCAGAGAGGACCGCAAGTGAGCACCGGACCCGGCTGCCTCCCTGACGGCCACCAATGGGTCCCCCATCCTCTCCTACGGCACCAGGCCCCTGTCAATCTCCTTCCTTGGCCGGAGATATTCCTGGGACTTTGTCGTCACAGACGTAAGGACCCCGCTCCTGAGTGCGGATTTCCTTGCCCACTTCAGGCTGGCAGTCGACATCGGTTGGAAGCGCCTCCTCAACACCGACTCCTGCCAGTCCCTCCCGTTAGCAACAGGACCCAAGGCGCCCACCATCTGCTCCGCTGGCCCCCATCAGTACTCACAGCTGCTGAAGGAGTTCCCTGACATGTTCAGGCCCGAGCTCTGCCAGATACGCGGGGCCCCAGCCAAACATGGCATCTACCATCACATAAAAACAAAGGGCCCCCCTGCACATGCGAGGTTCCAGAGGCTTCCCCCTCGGCACCTTCATTAGGCCACAAACGCGTTCGCCGTAATGGAGTGGATGGGAATATGTAAGAAGGCCTCCAGCCCGTGGGCCTCCCCCCTCCACATGGTGCAGAAACTGGACGGCTCCTGGAGACCCTGCGGCGACTACAGGCGGCTCAACCTCGCAACAGAACCTGACCATTACCCCCTGCCGAACATGCAGGATCTCACGGCCTCCTTCTACGGGGCCAAAATATTCACTAAATTGGATCTCTTGAAATCATATTTCCAGGTACCAGTCGCGCCAGAGGACATACCGAAGACCGCCATCATCACACCTTTCGGGTCCTACATTTCCTTCTCCATCTTCAGCCTGAGGAACGCCGGGGCGACTTTCCAGCGGCTCATGGACAGCATCCTGGGGGACCTGAAGTTCTGCGTCTGCTACGTGGATGATATCCTTATATTTTCCAGGTCCCACAAGGAGCACCAGAAGCACATCCGGGCAGTCCTGCAGCGCCTGCTGGAGAACGGCCCCGTCGTACGCTTCGACAAGTGCACCTTCAACGTCCAGAAAGCCGACTTCCTGGGCCACGAGGTATCCCCGGATGGTGTCTGCCCACTCACATCCAAAGTTGCAGACGTCACCAGGTTTCCCGTCCCCACCTCCGTCAAGGCCGTCCAAGAGTTCCTCGGGATGGTGAACTACTAAAGGAGATTCATCCCCGGGATTGCACACACCATAGCCCCCCTGATGGAGACCCTGAAAGGCCAACCAAAGTTCCTTAGTGTGGGGACCCAGCCAACAGCAGGCCTTCTCCCTGACGAAGGCCGCCCTTGCCGAGGCAACCGCCTTGGCCCGCCGGGATCCCACCGCCCCCCTCCAGCTGACGACGGACGCCAG
>NC_089748.1:84203298-84208298 GCF_040412425.1 Macrobrachium rosenbergii | reverse complement strand
AAAAGTAATGTTAACTATAATAATAATTCTCTCATTTCTCCCAACAGCGGTAACAGGGGATCAGATTTTTAGAACCCTGAAAAAGTAAAATCTATGACCTGTTTTGCATATAAGAAATCCCAAAAGACTGGAGGTAGAACTAGGAAAGAGAGAGAGAGTCGGTTCCAACAAGAACCACGAACCAGTGACTAAGCAGCAGGAAATCCTTGGAACCTTTTCAAAAGTATTTGTCTGTCGGTAGTGTCTTGTCGAGTAATTCAGGTGACAAAAGGGGTGTGCGAATTTTGTGTGACACAGGTGCCGCACAATCTCTGATTCTTCGGGAGGCGTTGCCTAACTGTTTTGCTGATACGAATAAGGAATTCGTATTGTTGTGTGGTTTTCCTGATACAGTTAGGTCATATCCTATTGGGAATTTTTATTTAACATGTCCTTCCTTTTCAGGGAATTTAAAACTGGCCAATGTTGAAAATTTTCTGTGAAGGATGTAGATGTTGTTTTAGGGAATGATGTTGCCCTTAAGAATAAGACTTTCCCAACATTGACAAATCCCAAAAATGAAGTAGCAGCTGTAGTCACTCGTTCTGCGTCTAGAATTGTTGACGCTGCAGTCAACAATTGATGTAGATTTGAGTGGTTTAGACTGTAGTGATGGAGTAGTTGTAGGAGATACTGTATTAATATTTTAAAGGATAAACCTAACTGGACTGTTGAGGAGCTTATTAAGGCTCAGAAAAAGGATTTTCAGGATCTTCCTATAGAATCAGGTGAAGTATCTGATTTGACTGTTCCCAAATTTAAGATAATCAGGATTATTTTATATAGGGTAAGTAGACCTATGAGTGCTAATAGTGATGACTGTGAGGTTTTGAAAGAGATTATACCTTTCGTTTACAGGAATGAGCTAATGACTTTGGCCCATGAGAATGGCTTAGCTGGTCATTTTGGCATTTACAAAACGACCGGTAAGTTGCTTTTGGATTATTAGTGTCCACAATTGACGGCAGATGTGAAAAAATTCTTAAACAGTTGTGATGTCTGTCAGAAGGTCGGAAAGCCAAACCAGACAGTACAAAAAGCACTTTTATATCCTATTCCTGTTATAAAAAAATTCTTAAACAGTTGTGATGTCTGTCAGAAGGTCGGAAAGCCAAACCAGACAGTAAAAAAGCACCTTTATATCCTATTCCTGTTATCTCTGAACCTTTTAAGGAGGTTATTATTGATATTGTTGGTCCTTTACCGAAAACACGTAGTGGTAATGAATATATTTTAACCATAATGGATAAGATGTCTCGATATCCTGAGGCAATACCACTGCCGAGGATACAAAGAGTTAAAATTGTTGATGCACTAACTGATTTTTTCACCAGATTTGGGATGCCTAAAACAATTCAATTTAATTGCTGCTCTAATTTCCTAAGCAGGTATTTCAGAGACAAGATGGCTGAGTTGAAAATTAACATGTAACAACTCCGTATCATCCGGAAAGTCAAGGAGTTTTAGAAAGATTTCATCAAACCCTGAAATCTATGATAAAGAAGTATTGTTTGGTTAATGGTTCCGAATGGGATAAGGAATTACCATATTTGTTGTTCGCTTTTCGTTCTGTCCCAAGCCACTCTTTACTTTTTCATCTTTTAGCCTTGTGTTTGGTCACTGTGTACGTGGACCTCTTGATATGATTAGAGTCCTGGGAGGGAGACGCCCCTCAGATTAATCTATTAGATTATGTATCTAATTTATGTGATAAGTAGACCAAGGCGCAGAAATTTGCCGGTGAAAATCTATTGCGTAGTCAAAAAAGAAAAAGAATGAAGTTCTTTTTTGACAGAAGGGCTACATCACGTGACTTTGCAGCAGGCGATAAAGTGTTGGTTTCATTACCCATTCTAGGAGATCCATTAAAAGCTGCTTTTTCAGGTCCGTGGAAAATTTTGAAAAAGGTCAGTGATGTCGATTATTTGGTAGAAACACCTGAGAGAAGGAAACCATTTCACCTTTGTCATATAAATATGTTGAAGGCATATAAGGAATGTGAGAAAGTCATTCCCGTGGCAACTGTTGGAGAAGCCTAAGTTGTGATAATAAGAAGGGTTTTTCTTTTTCAGAGGTGACAATGCTGGTGATAACTGTTTTGATGGGATTAAATGGCTTTCCGATAATCAGGGTTCTTTACAAATTTTTGCTAATATGACTTCTCATTTAAGTAGTGTAGAACAAAAGTCTTTGAAAAAATTGGTATTTAATTATAAGGAACTCTTTTCAGATGTTCCGGAACAGCCTTCTGTCCTTGAACATGACGTTGATGTACAGTAGGTAATGCCACACCTGTGAAACATTCTCCTTACAGGTTGAATCCTCTTAAGAATGAGGTTGTAGCAAAAGAGGTAGATTATATGTTGAAGCACGGTCTGATTGAACCCAGCAAGAGTCCTTGGTCATCGCCTGTTATATTGGTAAAGAAACCCAACAGGGATTTCAGGTTGTGTGTTTTGATTATCGCAAAGTGAATGAGGTCACCAAACCTGATTGTTGTCCATTACCTAGAATTGAAGGTTGCATTGATAGAATGGGTAAGTCGAAATATATTAGTAAATTCAACTTGTTAAAAGGTTATTGGTAAGTTCCTCTGTAACGCCTTTCGGTATGAAGAACTCTGCCGCTACTTTTCAAAGATTAATGAATACACATTGGTTTATAATTTGGAGGGGTGTGTTGTCTATATTGACGACATCGTAAATCATAGCGATGACTGGGACACTCATCTAAAACGTATTAGAGCGTTGTCTGAGGTTTTGAAAAAGCTGGTTTGATCATTATTTTTTAAAAAGTGAGTTTGCTTAAGCAAAGGTGGTATATTCGGATCATGGGGTTGGTGGCGGTAAGGCAGCTCCCAAACAAGCAAACGTGGAGTCCATTAAGAATATAGGAATTCCTAAGTATCGGAGAGATGTCAGAAATTCTTTGGTTTGATAGGATATTACCGTAGATTTGTTAATTTTTCGACCTTGCTGAGCCTCTGACAAATTTGTTACGTTAGAATGTAGCTTTAATTGGACTAAAGAGACGCAAAATGCATATGAACGATTGAAACAGGTCCTAACTAATTTTCCTATCTCGAAAGCCCCCGATTTTGAATTTCCTTTCTTGCTTGCCACGGATGCAAGTGATGGTGTAGGAGCGGTATTGTTACAGAAGGACGAACAGGGAGTTTCTCATCCTGTTGCGTTCTCCAAAACATTGTTCCCTGCTGCTCAACGAAGGTATTCCACAGTGGAGAAAGAAACATTAACGTTAGTTTTAGCTGTTAACCATTTTCAGGTGTATCTTTCTTCCACAGAATTTCCTATTAAAATACTAACCGGCCATAACCCTCTTGTTTTCCTCAGCAGGTACAGAAATAAAAACCAATGATTAATGTGTTGGAGTCTCCTGCCACAGGAGTGGAATCTGGAATTTGCGCACATTCCAGGTAAAGATAATATTGTCGCTGACGCGTTGTCACGCATTGCTGAATAGGGATAAGTAGGTTGGGAATGGTTACAGGAGGTCATGCAGGTAATCCGGCAATCTCTGTATCATTCTAATTATGGTATGTGTACTGATGGAGTAAGTTTGTTTGACTAAGTGAGGTGAAGGTATATTTATTAAGAGTTAAAGTAGTTGTATAATATTTATTAATCAGGTTTAAGGAGGTGATTTAGTTTTCAGGCTTACAACTACGCTATACTAATTTTCGTCAGGAAAATAAAATGAAAATACAGTAATTAATGAATACCGTACTGTGCATAATATTTTTATCATAAAACAATGTATCGTCACGAAAATAAAATAAAAATACAGTAACTAGTGAATATTACTCTACGAAAAAATCCGCGATTGACTGAAGCCACGAATGCTGAACCGCAATATAGCAGGGATCCACTATAACTATATGTATGTATGTATGTATAATATATATATATATATATATATGTATATATATATATATATATATATATATATATATATATATATATATATATATATATATATATATATATATATATATATATATGTCACGATGCGTATCAAGTACCTGGTTATTACACAATTAATCTCAAGATTCAAAATTATACCTCACTTCAGCCAGATACCTGAACTCTCATAACATTAATTATTACGACTGAGTACTCTAAAGGTAACTGTGATCCCTTAAGAAAAAACTTATTTATTACTTGAAAAATCAAACTAAGTTTATCAGAATATGTGTGAGGTATCAAAAATTAAACTAGAAATATTCTAGAGTAAAAGGGCACCACTCCATCAAACAACTCTGTTTCCCTGGTCTTAATTCACTTTAGCAAAACTAAAAGAACAAAACATGTTTATCACTTTGCCTTATGCACACACAATCAATCCTATTCACTGGTGATCAATAAATGAAACACTGTTTTTCTAAAAATGTTAAATACAAAAATTTATTTTTAAATTCAAAGTTTATAATTAGAATTCACAATCTGAAAAATTTATTATTACTTGAAAATAACACAACACTTAATTAATTCTTGAACTAAATTGTGAAACAAAACTAATTCACAAAAACTTTATCAGGAATTTAAATTAATCAAGTAAAATTTAAACTATCAAGAATTACTCAAGATTTAAAAAGAAAATCTTAACAAATGAAATATTAAATCAAGTATGCAATGTTAAATTACCAAGAAATATTTAAAATGCTACGTAAATAAATGTTACATCATAAACATAAAAAAATGTGAAAATATGAAGAGATTGTAAATAGAAAAACACACAAAAATACACATAAGATTTATCAATAATGATTTCACTCGGTCAAAATTTCCGAACTTATCATACCATGGTATTAATAAGTAAAATTCACGTTACCTTACACAAACTTGTGAAAACCTCTGTAAATCACTTGCTGCAGCTGCGTTACCACAAAACACACTTTTTTACCAGGCGCCATTACAAATGAAATAATTTTACTAAATTCA